>NC_056730.1:410165112-410385112 GCF_019279795.1 Protopterus annectens | reverse complement strand
GGTGCTGGCATCCCCTTCAGCTCCAGCATCCAAAAAGCACAAACCTTAGTCTCCAACTGTTCCAGCAGAACCGAAGATTAAAATCAAAAAACTTACGGAACTGACTTTCTTGGCACTGTCGGCCATAAATACCTTGGCACCACAAATCTCGGTGCCGGTCACCTCAGTACCGATATCTTTGGCTTCCCCATCAGTACTGGCTCCACCTGTAACACTTCCAGAAATTGTGGAACGCATACCACCCTCGATGCTGAAATCGAATATAATTGATGTACCCAGGACAAGGTATTAGCCTTCTACTGACCCCTTCGGTGCACAACTCCCAGGTCCATTCTTAGACAGACCAGAATTCCCCTCAGATTTCTCTGTCTGTTCCTCCAGGAGTCTGACTGAAGTCAATTTCATGAGATTGGTGGATCAGCTCTTAGTGGCTAAGGGTCTTTATGTCTCTTCCTAAACCCCTCTCCCTTCTGGAGTTGGGACTTTCTCCCAGAACTCCACCAGATCTTCCCCCTGTAACCTCTTCTGAGGGCTTGGAGCTTATGAGTCCATTTCCTCTTGTTCCAGCTGCTCTGGTGCTGACAGCATTTACCCCCTCAGTTCCAGGATCTTCCTTGACTTCCTGGGTTCCATCAGAACCAATGGGCTACCAGGGTTATGGCCCTGCTGCCAGGTCTGAGTGTCTTGGATTGGCTCCAGTTTTTTCTTTAGGTTCACCCTTGACTCCTGGAGATTCAGCTGATGTGGGCTCTTCATTGGTTATTGTTTCGGGGGTAGGTTTCTCAGAGCAGGATGTGACCTCGGTTCGGAGGTTGTCCTTCTCAGTTTCAAGCTCCCATCCCTCTTCAGGGGAACCTGCCTTCCAGGTAATGTAGATGGCATTGGCCTCTGCAGGTTCTCAGCTGGCCCCTTCTGCATCTGAGATTTATCCTAAGACCTCCTTTCACCCAGATCTGCCACCAACCTCCATGCCCAGGCAGCAACAACTAGAACTGCAGGAAACCCTTGTGCAGGTCCCCTCTTTTTCAGAGTCCTCCTCAGTGATTGCCATTGAGGAGCCACCCCAGAAAAAGACATGTAAGAGGAAACACTTAGATTCAATTCACCACTCAAAGGAAAATGATGAAAAAAAAAAACACTTGACCAGTGATAAGGGAGATGAAAAGAGTCTTTTAGGTGAGACTACAGGAGCACATTAAAGACATAAACAAAAATTAAGATAATCCAGTGGCCATGCATTTCAACTTAGTACATGAAGGGGAATTTACCAACTTAAAAGCATGTAGTTTGGAACAGGTATTTGCTAGAGTTGCTATATTGTTAAAGAATAAATTACTTTATAAAGAAACAGTTTTTATTCTTATTCTTATTCTTAAATTTAATACTTTGTCCCCTATGGCTTGAATAAGGAATGTAATTGGAGAGTTTTTTTATATAATTGCTGAGTTTTAATAGGTTAATTGTTTATTTTGATTGTGTATGATATATATAGCAGTGTTTTCTTTTACTGTGTATTAACTCCTAGAAGGCTGTGTTTGCTGAGGCACTAGAGTTTTTGTATTAGAGAAACACTTAGATTCCCCTGAGGAATCTGCCACAGGAGACATGGACTTCATTGATGGGGATGGTTCCCCTTGTCAACCCAGAAGAGGTCTCATTTCAAGACATCCTAGAAATCCTGAAACAGAGGGGTAACTGGAAGCCCAAAGACCCTACCTCTGAGGAGTCAGGGTACCTGCAAGCTTTTGTTGCTTGCCCATCTACTTCTTGGGTGACCCCTCCCACTGACAATCTTATTAAATTGATCGCACAGCGGGCTTGGAAAGCCCCTGATTCTGTAGAGCTAATTCCCAGGAGACCAGACAAAATTCTCTCAGCTTCAGAGGGCCACCAGCACTGGGCTAAGGGGTAGGAGTAGATGCCATGGTGGTTGTGGCAGCCACCAAAAAGGAACTAGCAGAAGACAGTTCCACTGTTCATCCCCCTACTCAAGAGTCCAGGGCGATTGACAGATTCAGTAAGTGGGTGTATGCATCATCATCCTTCACTTTATGGTACTTGAGTTTTATGGCACACTTTACTAGGCTCCAGAGGGATCTGATCAAGAAGTTATCAGATACCCTTGTGGGAGCTGTGCCCGAGGAGGTCCAAGATAAAGTGGACTGCCAGCTAGCTACCCTGGACTCTATTTCCACCTCGTCCATGAGGCTCATCGTACATGCAGCCGAAGGGACAACAAGGGCAGCAGGTTCCGGCTTTGCCATAAGGTGTAATGCCTGGATGCACTTGTGTGAGTTTGTGGAGCCATTTAAGTCCTCTTTCGTCAGTACTCCTTTTCATGGATCTTCCTTATTTGGCCCCAAAGTCAAAGAAACATTAGCCACATGCGAAAAAGATGTAAAGACCCTTTCTGCAGTGGACATAAATTTTTCTGCTCCCCAATGTTCCTATTCTAGGAACCAGAGGAGCAGAAAGATGTGGTTCAAGAAATCCCAAGGGGCTTTTCAGAATCCACATGGGCATGGCTCCCCTTAGGGCAAAGGGGAGAGCTCCAATGGAAGATGCCAACCCTGTGGCAGAGGTGGCCCACAAAATCAGGGTTCCAGAGAGTCTTTCTCTGGGAAACCCTACCAGCACTCTTGAAAAGGAGCCTGATTGCTTACCTCTGGTGGCAGTTGGGGGAAAATTCACTTTGCACTTGAGGACCTGGGGGCAAATAACAGACACTTGGGTGCAAAAGATTATTGCCAGAGGTTACCACATTCCCTTCACTCTCATTCCAAGATCAAGAGGAAGACTCCCCAATGTTCCACCTAATCAGAGGGATCAAGCAGCTCTAGAAATTCAAAAGCTGTTAGAAAAAAAGAGTCATGCAAGAAGTCCCTCCAGACCAGGTAGGATCTGGATTTTACTCAAGGTTCTTTTTGGTGCCAAAAAAGACAGGGGACTTGAGACACATTTTGGACCTCAGCCTTCTAAACAACTTTGTTCAGCAAGCAAAATTCTGAATGGTCATGGTTCAGTCTATACCACCCTTCTTAGAGGAAGACAGTTGGATGTGCTCTATAGATCTTCAGGAAACGTATTGCCACATAAAAATGGAGAAGTGCTCCAGAAGGCTCCTCCGCTTTCGGCTAGGAGACGGTCATTTTCAGTTCAGAGTGCTGCTCTTTGGCCTCACCACAGCCCCCGAGTGCTTAGCACCAGTGACAGCTCACTTGAGACTGCATGGATTCCGGGTGTTTCCATATCTAGAAGAGCAGCTCATCACCGCTCCCACTAGACATCTATTACTTCAAACAACAGACTTCATTCTTCTACTGTTTGCTCACCTGGGCATTACAGTGAACTACTCAAAATCTCAACTAAGTCTGAATCAAGATCTAGAGTTCATAAGAGCCTGTCTAAATACCACCACTTGTACAGCTTCCCTTCCTCTACACAGGCTGCAAAAAAATAAGATTCCAAGTAGAAACCATTCTCTCCAACAACAAAGCACCTGCGCTCTTAGTCCTTCAAGCCTTAGGGCCATGGCCACTGCCATTACCTTAGTTCCAGTAGCAGGATTTCACAGGAGACTACTACAGTGGCTTTTGGCATCCCAGTGGTTCATCCTGAACCATCCAATGACTCATTCCATTTTAATCACCACTCGTTGCAAAAGGGACTTATCCTGTTGGATGGAATCAGAGGAAATTCTATTAGGCCATCCCTTTGTTCTACCTCAACCCAAGGCCATATTGACCACGGATGCCTCCCAGGTAGGGTGGGGGGTATTAGTTGGGATGAACAGTCCAAGGCACTTGGTCCCTGATGGAGGCCAGTCTGCATATCAGTGTTCTGGAACTGAGAGCAGTGCTCTTAGTGTTGCAAGCCTTCCAAACTGTCCTCCCTCTAGGAACAATTGCAATTCAATCACTTACTATGTCAGTAGTCTGGTACATCAACAAACAGGGCAGAAACAAGTTGTACCCCCTGTGCTGAGAAGCTCTCAGAGTGTGGCAATGGGTGATATCCTCCAACCGCTTTCTGATAGCAAAGCACATCCCAGGGAGCTCAAACGTGATAGTGGAGAAACTGAACAGATGCAGTCTCCTGCCTTACCAGTGGTCTGTCAATCCCAGAATGGCAAATGAGATTTTCCATCGCTGGGGCCAGCCTTGCTGCGACCTTTTTGCAAAACCCCTGAACAACAAATGCAGCAGATACTTTGCCCTAATCCCCCCTCAGCAGGAGTCTCTAAGAGATGCTCTCTGTCACAATTGGCCCTTGGGACTCCTCTGTGCCTTTCCCCCCTTCCCGCTGATTCCTCTCTTCTTAAAGAAAACCTGCAGGTTGAGAAGCAAGTTGATCCTCATTGCACCCTTTTGGCCTCAACAAGTCTGGTTCCACTTTCTGTGGCCTCATCTAATTTACTGCCCATGGATTCTGTACCCAGTTCTGGATCTTCTTTCTCATCCACAGGGACTGGTGCAGCCTAATCTTCAGAACTTCAAGCTTACAACTTGGCTCCTCCAATTCCATTAGTCGCCAGACAGAAAAATTTATCTTTTCCCAGTCCCAGAAATTTTACTGGCTTCTCATAGACCTTCCATGAGGAAACTTTACCACAGCAAGTGGAAAAGATTTTCTATTTGGAGAGCACAGTAATGGTCTTAACCCCTTTTCCGCACCATTTGAAAAGGTATTGGAGTTTTTAGCTATGCTTTTCAGACAAGGAGCATCTGCATTTTCTATTAAGGTCCAACTAGCTACTATTTCCAATTTCCACAATGGCTTTGAAGACCATTCACTAATCTCCCATAAACTGTGTAAATTGTTTATGAAGGGAGATTTGCAGTTGAAACCACCATTTAAAGACCCTCTAGCTCCTTGGGATCTGACTTTAGTTTTGCAGTCTTTGGTACTTTCCCCCTTTGAAGTGGTGGCTACCTGTTACATAAAGTTTCTTTCATGGAAGACCATTTTTCTGATAGCCATTACCTCCACCAGAAGGATTTCTGAAATACAAGCACTATCTTCAAACCCCCCATATTTGATTTTCATAAGGATAGGGTATCTCTAAGAACCAACCCATATTTTCTTCCTAAGGTGGACTCAGAAACTAATATTAATCAAACCATTGACTTACCTGTTTTCTTTCCAAATTTTTACAACAAAGGTAAATTTGGCTTACATTTGTTGAATGTTCACAGTTGCTTTTCTGCCTCAACAGAACTAAAGAATTTAGAAAATCGGATCAGTCATCTCCTTTTCTGGTCCATCTCTGGGAAAATCTGTTTCAAAAGTCACCTTGTCAAGATGGTTAAGAGACTGTATTACTATCATATACAATAAAAAGGATCTCCAATTATTAGAGCTAGTGAGAGTGCATTCTACTATGGTAATAGCCAGGTCTGCTGTTTTCTGTTCCAATGCTCCCATGGATGAAATATGCGCAGCAGCAACATAGGTTACTCTGTTTACCTTTATCACTTATTACAAGTTGGAAATGGTCTCTAGGGGAAGAGCATCCTTTAGCTTTATGGTTCTCAGGAATATCCTTCCATAAGGCCACCCAAGATCTAAAGTAGCTGGGGACTCTGTCACAAAGGTCAAAGATAAATGAAAATTGGCATCATCAGATAAAGAAGTTATGTACTTTATAATAACATTCCATCTGTGCTGTAAATCTTGATTTATCCTTTTCACCCCTCCTTCCCCCACCTGCAGACACTTTGGATGATTGGATGCTTGTCCTGGTAACTTTATCAGGTTTGACCTTGGACATAGCCTCTTCATTTCCTTAAAGATATTCTTCTGTCTTTCTGTGTAGCAGCAAACGATCTGAGGTAATCTGGGGAGGGGTATTGTGGGTAGAGTGTTAGCTCAAGAGTTTTTGGCTTGCATGAGCTGTGTAATGGCCAAGCCAGTTCTGAGGATCAGAATTGTGTCCCATAGCTCAAGGATAGATTAAGATCGACAATACAGATGGAACGTTATGGTAAGTACATAACTTCTTTTTAACTGCTTGTATTTTACTGTTGATATCCATATAACAGAGCTTCCATTTTTACAGTTTTTGTATTATCTTTTGTTTAGTCTCTTCCCACATATCCTTAGCTGCCACACCATAATCATTTAATCCATACTGCTAAATACTTCATTTTATCATGTACACATAAATATAGGTATTGCTGAAGCAATTCATGTGTAGGCACATAATTTACCACTATTGCCTTTGCTTTAGCTTCATTAATTTTGTATCCTGAAAGATTTTAAACTGTCTCAAAATGTTCCACGACACTGTAATGTCTCTTTCTGGTTTTATCAGGTATAAAATACGTAATATCTGCAAAATGAGCCCGCTTTTCTTGACTACCATAGCAATTATATCCTTGAATTTCAGACTGAGCCCCTTTTTTTCTTTGCCATTGTGGTTCTAAATATGCAAATAACAAAGGGGGAAGAGGACACCCCTGTCTAGTTCCTCTGCTCAAGCAGAAATTATCATAGAGGACCCCACCCACTTAAATTTTCACCTCTGATCCCTCATATATCCTCCTAATCAACCTTATAATTTTATCAGGGAATGCAAATGCTTCCACTGACCTGCTCATAAAGTCCCAGCTTACTCTGTCAAATACTTTCCCTGCATCAAGACCCACCAACAGCAGTGGTACTTTCTTGCATTCTGCTTCCATCTGAAACATCAGTGTTCTGTTAATGTTGTCAAATGTTTGCCTCCCCACCACAAAACCACACTGATCCATCTCTATCAATTTTGGCATCACTTTTGCCATTTCCTTACCCATTATAGACATAAACACTTTATAGTCATGGTTTAGTATTGAAATGGGCCTGTATGAAGCTGTATCTGATGGATCTTTACCCTCTTTAGATATTACAGCTACCACTGCTTTCTTCCAGGATGTTGGTACTTCTCCTCTTAAAATACTGTTACACAACACCTTCCAGGTCTTTATCAGTTTTTTCCCTCCTAGCTTCCAAACATTCACAGGAATACCATCTATTCCCGTTGATTTGCCTGTATATTGGTTATACATCACCATTTTTATCTCATCTCCTCCTGCCTAACTGTTAATAACTTGAGCCTCATCTACCTCTAACCTTGGCATATTTAATTCTTCCATAAATATTTCCATTTGTACTTTTTCTTGATTTCCATATTTCTGTGCCTTATACAGACTTTCATAGAATTTCTGAAATATTTTGAATACTTCTGCAGGATCTCTTGTTATTCCCTGTTATAGGCTCTGTACGCTTGGTGACAGTGCTTTCTACTTTCTGTTGCCTGAGTTGTACTAAAAGTTTTTGTGCTCTAGAGTTATTATCATAAAACAGTTGCTTAACAGCAATCTTTCTAAACTTGTGCATATTTTTTAGGTAATCCCTTATTTTCTGTTAAGCATTTTGCAGTTGCTTCTCTTGTTCTGTGAGATTCCCCCTATTTTGCAGTACTTTAACATTTGTCAGTCCCTCTAAATAATTCTTGTTAAGTCTTAACCATATCTTCCCTTTCTTTTAGTTCCACCCTATTTTCAAACTCTATTTTAATTTTATCCCACTCCCTAGCAATATTTTCAGAAGAAATTTCTATCTTTTCTAATAGCTCTTCAGTAATTTCCACTACCCATTCCTTAAATTCCTCTCTCTTCAACAGATTGGTGGGAAGTGCCAGTACCTTATTTTTATGTCATTACCCTATGGTTTTATTTTAATTATTATTGGCGCATGATCTGAAATAGTTATTGGTTGCATACCTACACCTTCAGTTAAATGCACATGCTCCTGTGAAATGTAAATTCTATTTAGCCTAGCCCAGTTTTGTATCTTGAAGAATAATGTGTAAACTCACTCAGAATTCCTAGTATTGAATTCACATCTTCCATGCCAAATATTTATACTTTCCTTTCTGGGCCCCCTAGACACATCTTCACTGGTGCAGATCAAATTCCATTCCTCACCTATAAGTAATATTCATTGCTGAAAGCTGATTCTTACTCCCCAAATATAGCAGTTTTCTGTGGAATATTAATACATGCCAATGTAATCCTCAACCCTTGCCATTAGCCTCTTAGTACAACAAATCTACCATTATTATCTTTTTTTATCATATTCTATCACTATTGGAGCTTTTCTTGCAATTAATAAAAGTACCCCTGTTTTCCTTTGCTCCAGGGTATTCTGCTGAATAAGCATTTCTTTATCAAATTCACATGTTCAGTTCTTTGCAAGTGTGTTTCCTGTAGCATAGCTATTTGCACTGTACATTTTAATATAGTTCACTATTCTTTCTTTTTTGTATTTATCTGTGAGACCATTGATGTTTAAAGACATTGCAGAAAATGTCATTTTCTTAAAATGTTATTATTCCCACCTTTTATGTATAACAGCTTTTTTGTTAATTGTCTAGTTCCAACTTTTGTGTTACAGGCATATACTGCTTGGCAGGTTAACCATTTTATAAAGTTGTTTCTAATCTTTTATACAGTTGCTTCTTGTCATCTCCATTTGGGACTATGTCACATCTTACAAAACATTTTGTTTTAATGGAAGCCCTCAAACAAAACATAAGCACACCCCCAATAACCCATAAAACTTATTAACTTAATAATAACACAAAAGAACTATGCACATCTTCAAATATTAAAGTTTTACCCTCCTAATAGGAACAAATGTTCCACATTGACATCCCTACATAGAGACTTGAGATTACCTAAAAGAAAGGTTATCCATGCTTTGAAGCATGGTACAGCCTGTGATTCTACAAAGTGCTGTCAAGCCTTTTCTTATATTTATAGGTCTCTCAGCTGGGAAATTTTCCAAGCCATTCCTCATTATCAGATTGTCTCCTAGAGACATGAGAACCAGACATAAAACTGTCAAATGTATATTTGTTTACTAGAAAAAAAGCCTTATAATAATAAATATTATTTTTCATTTACTTGCTTTCACTTAAAAAGTATTACTAGATTAAGCTAAGGGCCTTAACCAAGTCATTCCCCTATGCAAGAATGAGAAAAAGCACACTGATTTTTTTCTTTTGTCATGATCTTTTAACCACATTTTTCCATTTTTTTACATTGCGTTGCCTACATTTCTTAAAACTGAACAAGGAGAAAGAGAGAAGAAGGGAAAAAGAAAAAAGGAGAGGCAGGAACGCCTCTTTACATTAATATCTCCATTTCACTTAAAAATAACTGAGAAACCTTACTTTATAGCATGCAAAGAAAATCATGCACTGTTAAGAAAAAAAATGGTTTTACTTACAGTTAACTATGTCCCTCCTCTTCCCCTCTCCGAGTATTTTTCCAAACATTAATGACATGAAGTAAGGCATATGCTTTAGAGTCCCTTACAAGTTTAACAAAGTCCAAAAAAGTCCAATATTTCCAGATTTTCTTTTTCTGTCATGTTTCAGAAATATAATTATTGCTTTATTTTATAATCCCACATTTGTCAATTTCCAAGTTACTGGTTTTATTTTCTGAACATTAATTACATGAAGTAGGGCATATGCTTTAGAGTCCCCTACAAGTATAACAAAGTCCAAAAAAGCCCAATATTTCCAGATTTTCTTGTTCTGTCATGTTTTACAAATATAATTATTTAATTGTAATCCCACATTTGTCAGTTTCCAAGTTAATGGTTTTATTCCTGTTCATCTTCATCTCCCAAATCTCAGTTCTTCTAGCCAGCTCTTGTGTTGCTTTCCTTCTCTCAAGCATTTTCCATTGAAACACTGGAGAAGGTTTCACTGGCACAGTCTCTCTGTGGTCTTTATTACTAGAAGAACAACAAGCAGGTTCTCATGCTTTTTCACAACTCATGTTTTGCTGGACAAACTTTTGTATTTCTTCCTTAGCATGTACTTCATCAAACAAGGATTTTTTGTCCCTCAAGGGAAAAATATTTTGAAGATAGCTGGGTACAGCAGTTTGAATTTCACACCTTCCTCTCGGCATTCCATTAATAGTGGAATAAATTTACTCCTGTACTTTGGGTGCATATCAAAACCTTCATGTGTACAATGAGTAGTCATTCTCCAGAAACACTCTGCTGTCTCCTACTTTTAGTACTTTGTCCTTCTGCCACAGTTTTGTCAATATCAACTCCTGTATCTTTACTATTAAAGGTCTAGGTTGATTTCTCATAGCCCAGTTTGGATCATACACACTTTGTGCCCTTTCAATTAACAATTCCTGTTGTAGAATATCAGTCCAGTTGCTTATTTGTTCTTTCATAAAATGAATACAGTCTGTTCCTTCCAGCTTCTCTGGTACAGCAGAAAAGCTCAGGTTTTTCTTACAACCTCTGTTCTCTAACTCTATTATTTTTTGAAGCATCTCTTTTGCAGTCTGATATTCAGCCAATGTTTTCTTCATTTCACCCTCTGAATTTTGCAGTTTTGTCACCTTTTCTGAATATCTGTTTAAAGATTCTTCCATTTTTTTCCCAGCCCTTTTCATTTATTTTAATCCGGTCTGTATCCAGTTGCCTTTTACTTTACTTTAGGCTACTGGAAGTCATGTCTAGAGCTTGCACTGCTTTTTGCTATCTGCAGTATTTTTCCCAGTCAGTGTTTCTTTGTCACCTTTTGTAGCGGATTTCCTTCAGGTCCTCTGCATTTCTTTTTTCCTGGTATTCAGACAGTGCACTTATTAGCCAGCTACTGAAATTTACCCAGACATTTAGGTCCATTGACTTTCTTTAAGTTTCTGTTTTCACACTGGGAGAGCTAGAATTAAGCTGTTACTCAAGGTACAGCCATGTTGGAAGTCTGGAAGATAGAATCTTAATACATTTTAGGCACCTTTTTCTGAGGACGTACAGGTATTTGAGGAGGAAAGAAGAACTACTGATATAAATGTATATACTAAGAAATGAAAATTATATTCTAGTTGATGCCCAATAAAAGAACCAGCACAAATTCAGGTCTAGTGTTTTTCTGTTCTACATTATTCATATGAGTTACTATTCTATGGACAGTCTTAATTCTCAGTCATAGTTCATTTGTTGGCCAGTTGAGCAGGTCTGCTCATGGATCTCCCTCTTTCAATGCAATGTCATGTAAATGTTTTTTGAAAGGGGTGTTGCATATTAAGTCTCCTAGAAAGCAACTGTCTCTTCCTTGGGGCCTTAATTTTGTTTAAAAAAAAAATTACCTGTTGTTCCATTTAAATCAGCTCATCAGGTTGACTTGAGGCTTCTGACATGGAAAACAGTCCGATTGCTCTAACCCCTACAAGAAGGGTATTGGAGTTGCAAGCTCTTGTGGTAGGTCAACCTTATTTTATTTTCCACAGATACAGGCTTTCCTTGAGAACTAATCCTTTATTTATGCCTAAAGTGGTATCCAAGTTTACTTAAAGCCAAGCAATCCATTTCTTTGTTTTCCTTCCAGATCCTAAAAATACAAGAGAAAAGATGTTCCATGCTTTGGATCCCCACAGACTACTTGAGTACTAATCTTGTCAAAAACAGCATCTTTTAAGAATGCTGATCAGTTGTTCATTTCTTGTGAAGGTAAGAAAAAAGGACAACCTGTGTTAAAGCAGACTATTTCCAAATGGTTATCTCATGTTTTTACATTTTAGTTATACCTACCACAGTAAAACTATTCCAGGCAGGGTCAAGACTCATTCTATCAAGGCTTTGGCTTCATTCTTTTTAGGAAAGGGATGGATTCTAGAAGAATTCTAGAAGCAGCATCTTGGCACTCTGTGCACACTTTTACAAAGCATTATAAACTAGATTCCTTCTCCAGGTCTAAGACAGCCTTTCCTGGACCCTCATCCTTCCATCTCCCAGTCAAAGCTATGGTAATCTACTCATAAATTCTGAAGCAGTGCTACATTTGATGAAAATAGTACAGTTAGGTAAGTAAACTTATCATAACAGTGTATATTCAAATTATAACTGCTGCAGTAGCTGCTCTCTCCCACCACCCCTTATTTTAGCTTTATGCCACGGTTTGGTCCTTTGTTTTATTTTCTTGACATTGCCCATGTCAGACCATTAGCCTCCATCCCTGTCTCTGTTGGTATGAAAGCTCTGAAAGGTTTTGCACTTAAATCTGTTTTTAGTCCACTCAACCCAAGGTAATGGTTTGGGTGTGGAAGATGCACTGAAAGCTTTGGAAGCTTGACTGGCTGTTACATCCTTATCTTGGTATGACCCATATAGGTAAAGCTGCTACAGCAGTAATCATTTGAACATCTGCTGTTATGGTAAGTTTACTTCTTTTGGAAATGGCCAAGGGCAGTTACCACAAGTCTTCTCAATGATTGGACCTACTCACCCAAAACAGGGGTTTGATACACCCCAACTTGAAACAACTTCAACTAACTACCTAGACAATACAGTTTTAATAACATGCAGGCACCTACTTTATGAGTACATGCAGTTGGTACTAAAGGAGGCAAAGAAATAAATCATATATTAGTAAAAGGAAAATATGTTCTGGTTGGTGCCAAAATAAGAACCAAGACCATTAATGGATAATATTTCTCAGGTTCTACAATATTTGTGTGAACTATTATCCTCTGGCCTTTCGTACTCCTCTATAAAGATTCATTGGTCAGCAGTCTCCTCATGTCTGCCCATGGATCCTCCCTTTTTGAAGCATTCCCATGTTTGAGATCTTGCATCCCAGGCCACCTAGAAAACAGGTGGCTCCTCTTTGGGATTTCAACTTTGTTTTGGAAAAATTAACTCTGGCTCCATTTGAACCAGCCCATCAGCCAGGGAATTGTTATAGCTAGGCTTGTATAGGCCCTAGGGCTGATAGCCTAGTACCAACCTATGAACCTATGAAATTCATAACATGGAAACAGTTTTAATGATTGCTTTAACTTCTTCCAGAAGAATGTCCATGTTGCAAAATTAAAATTTCATAGTAGGGTCAGTGTTATCTTATTTTCCACAAAAGGAGGGTTTCTTTGAGAACTAATCATTCATTTATGCCTGATGTGGTATCCAGGTTTATTTTGAGCCTAGCTATTTATCTCTTTGTCTCATTTCCAGAACTTAAAAATGAAGAAGAACGATTCTTCATACTCTGGATGTCCACAGTCTAATCTGATATTACCTTGATAGAACTAAAACCTTAAGAAATTCTTGTCAGTTATTCAGTTCATATGAAGTTAAGAAAAAAAGACAACCTGTATCAAAGCAGTCTGTCTCCAAATGGCTGTCATGCTATTTTCTTTTGTTATACCCACCACTGCAAGGCAATTTGAGGCAGGGTCAAGACACACTGTATGAGGGCCTTGGCTTTATCTGTGACATTTTGGAAAGGAGAGTTCTAGAAGTATTCTGAAAGCAGCAATTTGGACCTCTGTACATACCTTTACAGATCACTCTAAATTAAATTCCTTTTCCAGGACTAGAACAGGCTTTGCTAGGACAATTCTCCTGGGGCTCCAAGACACTTGTTCATCCTGTCCCAGTTATTATAAGCTGTGGTAGTCTATCCATATAGCTAAGGCTTCTGCAGCATTTATCAAATGTTGAGCATAGTACAGCTGTGTAAGTATGCCTACTATAATAGTAGGTATTTGAATGATCACTCCTGCAGTAGACGCTGCTTCCTTCCATCCCCAGTATTTTTGTATGTTTCTCTTGTCAAGGTAAGGACTTTTTATGTACCTAGCATTGACCTCTCAGGTGGCATGAAAGCTCTGAAGGGCTTAGTGCCCAAACTGATGTCTGCTCTGCTCAAGCTGATAATGGTTTGGTCATGTGGAAGTTGCTGTTATATCCAGGACAGGATATAACCCATATATCTAAGGCTACTGCAGAAGTGGTCATTCAGATATTTACTGTTATGGTAAGTTTGCTTATACAACTGCACTTTCTTGACATGGAATGTTTTACTCATTGTGACATCTGCTACAATCACTTATGATGAGTTTAACCCTACCTAATTTTTCATAAGGATAGGGTTTCCTTGAGAACAACAACTGCCTTTATGGCTAAAGTAGTTAAGGGGGTTACTTTAAGCCAAACCATTAACCTCCAAGTTTTCTTTCCTGAACCTAGGAACAAGGGAGAAAAGATTCTTCATTCTGTGGATGTACACAGGCAGCTCATTTACTATCTAGACAAAACTCAACCTTTCAGGAGAGCTGCCCAATTGTTTGTCTGCTATAAAAACAATGAGAAATGGCAACCACTGTCAAATTATTTCCTCACGGTTGTCTTTTGCTATAACTTTGTTATACACATGACACACAAACCACTTCCAGGCAGGGTTGCCACCTATTCAAAAAGGCCATTGGCTTCTTCTGTGGTTTTCTAGAAAGGTGTGAACTCTAGAAGCAGCAACTTGGTTCTCAGTACATAACCTTTGTAAAGCATTACAAACTGGATTCCTTTTCTACATGCATAACTGACACTGTGCTAGGACCATTCTCCACTGGTTTCTAAAGCCTTAGGTATTGGCCTTCTCTCTGTTTTACTACTCTTCTCTAATCTATGATGTTAAGTTGTCTATCTCGCCTTCATTCTTGCTGGTTGGGTTCGGAGCCGAGGATCGGCCATCTACTAAAGCTCGAGAGCTATTTACTGCTCAAGGCCTCCCCATATCCCACAATGTTTGGCGTTAGATACCCAGATCTCATTTGCCGCTTCAGCTACAAGGTTGCGATTTTACAGGCTCAGGTCATATTATTCCGTTTTTTGTATTATTAGCTAGAAATGTACCTTGTTTTTTTTTTAGTATATTTAGATGGTCTTCCCTTTTAGTGTAGTTAGACTGTGTATCCCCTAGTTTATCCCACGTAGGAAACTCATTTTTTGTTAGAGAGTTTCTTCCCCCCCCCCTTGTTTCTTCTCTTTAGTGGCTAACCCCCACCCCTGGTTACTTTATAGGAGTAGTGTTTAACCTTATAGTATTTGTATATTTTTATTAAGGATAGTTTTGTAATTATTATTGTTAACTTAACTAGTGCGGGTGTGTGAGTGTTTTTGTGTGCCTTGTTTAAGCACTAGTTTAATTTTTCTCTCTTTAGTATCCCCTTGACAGTATGTCTAAGGATACTAAAGTTTCAGGCTTTAAGAAGTATGACTCGTGCTGTCAGAAGATGTCTCTGACAGACGGTCACACTTCTTGTATGTATTGCTTGGGTTCCCTTCACCTGCAGGACTCCTGCTCGGTCTGTCACGCCTTCAGCCCGAGAGTCCTGCAGGATCATAGGAACAAGCTTATTTTGAGAGGCTTACTTAAGCCAGAGGGGATCCCCAGCAAAGCCTCAGTTGGGGAAATCCTCAAAGCCCGCCAAACCATCGGCTCCCAGTTCGGAGCCCTCGCCGGGCAGAGCATCTTCCCACTCTTCGGTTCCGGCTGGAGCCGACATCTCTAGACCTCAATCGGCTCCGACTTTAGTATCGGAACCATCTTTGAGCCGAAAACGTTCTAGGTCCCCTTCCCTAGAATCGGTTTGTTCGGCTCCGAGGTCACCATTGCTTCAGTCTGAATGAAGCCATAGGTCCCACTCTTCTCGGTTCTCCAGGCTATCTGATCATGACTTGGAGAGGGTGGTCAGTAGACTCCTTAAATCGCAGGCCCTGGCCCAGATGTTAACCAGCCCTTCTCAGCAGACTGTGGCTGTCCCGGTGTCTTCAGCAATTCCTCCTCCGACTCCCCCTTTGTGTTCAGAGCCGGAGCTGGTAGGGGCTCGAATCTTGGAAATGTCGGAGTAGATACCACACCTTTCGGCTCCTTCGTCGGCTCTGATCTCATCATTGGTTCCTTCGTTGGAGGGATCTGGGCGCCAGGACTCCCTCGTCAGCTCCGAGGGGGCGAGTGGCATCAGACCCTTGTCTGACTCCATTCTCCCTCTCAGGGCTTTAGTGCAGGTGAGCTCGGCCCCAACATCGGCCTCGGAGCCGTCCCTCTTGGTGCTGGGAGGGGTTCACGTCTCCTCGGAGCGGGGACCTTCTGCTCTGCCTGATGGGGGCACCTTCGAGGTCATGAGGAGCGTGCTGACTCCTGAGTCAGCTCCTCCCCGCATGGTGCCTGCATCGGTCTCTGCCCACCCTCCTGACCCCAAGCGTGGAGAACAGACACTCCAGGTCACCCCATTGGGCGTATCTTCCTCTTCCGAGGCCTCCCCTGATCTTTCAGAGGAGCCCCCTCGGAAGAGAAAATGTAAGAGGAAACATGTCAACTCCCCTGAGTCAGTCACGTCTGATACCGACTTGGAGAATTTGGAAGGGTCCCCAAGATCCCCCTCTGAGGATGTCTCCTTTTCAGACATCCTAGAGATCCTTAAGCAGAGGGAGAACTGGACTGTCCTTAACCCTTACGAGGATGAGTCGGTATACCTGGACGAGTTTGGTTCTCACCCTTCCACCTCCTGGGTGTCTCCACCATTCGACCCGCTCATGGAAGTAGTGGCTTGAAGGGCGTGGTCAGCCTCGGACACAGTGGAACCAACTCCCTGTAGGCCCACTAAGTTCATTACAGCCCCACCCAACAAACAATTTTTGACAAAAGGTGTCCCGTTGATGCCATGGTGATGGCAGCAGCCATGAAGAAGGAGTTGGCTGACCCTTCGGTGCCTGTCCATCTTCCTAATAAAGAGTCTAGGACAATGGACAGGTACGGGAAGCGGATGTTTTCCTCAGCGACCTTTTCCATGCAGTCGCTGAATTATCTGTGCCACTTCACCTGCCTTCAAAGGGATCTTCTCAAGGAACTGGGTGATACCCTTCAGGATCCATCAGCTGCGGGGGCTCAAGATAAGATTAACAGCTGGCGACCCTTAACTCAATCGTCAACTCCTCCATGCGGCTCATTTCTTATGTAGCCGATGGGGTGAGTAGGGCCACAGGTACAGGCGTGGCTTTGAGGAGACATGCCTGGATGCAGTTATGTAACTTTGCTGACCCCTTTAAGGCATCCTTCACCAGTACCCCCTTCGATGGTTCGGCTCAGTTTGGACCACAGGTGAAGGATACCCTTACCAGGTGTGAGCAGGAAGGCAAGACTCTCTCTGCCGTGGAGTCCGTTTTTCTACTCCCTCTAGACCATATCCTAAAGGTCAGAAGAGTTGGAAAATGTGGTTTCAGAAACCCCAGGGAGTTTCCCCTTTCACACGTGGCGAGTTTCCCTCTAGGGGCAGGGGAGGGAACAATAATAGATGCCGCCCGAGGGGCAGAGGGGGTCCGCAAAATCAGGGTAGCAGAGAATCTTTCTCTGACAAACCCTTTCAGCACCTGAGGGGCTGCCCGACTGTCCACCTTCGGAGGCAGTCGGGGGAAGATTGTCACTGTACCCAGAAGTCTGGCAACTCCTCACACAAGACAAATGGGTATGGTCCATCATATCCGAGGGTTACAAAATCCCCTTTGTCCACACCCCTGTACAAACAACCAAGTCCCTTCCAGATGTCCCACCTGGTCTAAGAGAACAAGCAGTGCTAGAAATTTCAAAACTGATAGAAAAAAGGGCCATCCAGCCTGTCCCAGCAGACCAGCAAGGATCCGGAATTTACTCCAAGTTCTTTTTGGTACCAAAAAAGACAGGGGACTGGAGACCCATTTTGGATCTCAGCAGGTTAAACAAATCTGTTCAAAGAATGAAGTTCCGGATGGTCACGCTTCGGTCCATTCTACCCTTTTTGGGTCAGGACAATTGGATGTGCTCCATAGACCTTCAGGATGCGTACAGCCATGTCAAAATGGACAGGCGCTCCAGAAGGTTTCTCTGCTTCCGGCTGGGAGCCAGTCACTATCATTTCAGAGCCCTGCCCTTTGGTCTCACCACAGCCCCCAGGATGTTCACCAAATGCATGGCAGTGGTTACGGCTCACCTGAGACGGCGAGGATTCCAGGTGTTTCCATATCTAGACGACTGGCTCCTTGCTGCTTCCACCAGGCATCAGCTACTGTGAGCCAGGGATTATACCATCCAAACTTGCTCCGAGCTAGGTATCAATAAATTTCGAAAAATCTGCATTGTCGCCTTGTCAGTCTATAACCTTTATAGGCGCGAGATTAAATACAAAAGATCTGTCTGCAAAACGTCCTCTAGACAGAGTGTCGGACATTCAACGGCATGTGCAGGTCTTAATACAGTGCAAGAGGATTCAGGCCAGATTTGTACTAAAAACGTTGGGCCTCATGGCAGCAACAATCATACTAGTTCCCCTGGCTCGTTTTCACATGCGGATTCTTCAGTGGATGCTTTTTACCCAGTGGCCCTCTCAGCAACTGCCGATATCTCACAAGATAATAATCACTCAATCATGCAAAGACCACCTGGCTTGGTGGATGGTCTCCCCTCTAGTACTTCAGTGCAGACCGTTTGTTCTTCCTCCTGTTGCCACAGTGACCACCAATGCCTCCCTGATCGGGTGGGGGGGCATTTTCAGGGCAGGACTGTCCAGGGCACTTGGCAACCTCTAGAGTACCACTTGCACATAAATGTCTTGGAGATGAGAGCGGTGCTTTTAGCGTTGCAAGCTCTTCAGGACTCTCTACCCACCGGGACTATTGCAATTCAAACAGACAATATGTCTGTAGTGCGGTACATCAACAAGCAGGGCGGAACCAAGTCCTATCCCTTATGTCGAGAAGCACTCAGACTCTGGCAGTGGGTGATCTCCTCTCAACGGTTTCTGATAGCAACGCACATCCCCGGGAAGTCCAACGTCATAGTGGACAGGCTAAGCAGAGCTATTCTCATGCCTCACGAGTAGTCTCTTAATCAGTCAGTAGTGGACAAAATTTTCCACAGATGGGGTCAACCTTGCTGCGACCTTTTTGCAACTCCTCTCAACAGCAAGTGCAATGATTTCTTCACTCTCTTCCCCCTTCCTGGCCACTCGCCCAGAGACATTCTAGTTCATGATTGGCCCCGGGGTCTTCTGTATGCATTCCCACCTTTTCCCCTAATTCCCATGCTAATTCAGAAGGCCAACCGCATTGGGATCCAGAATGAACCTCATTGCCCCTTACTGGCCTCGACAAATTTGGTTCCCATTCCTGTATCGTCACCTGCTGGAGCAGCCTTGGAATCTGGACCCAGTGCCAGACCTCTTGGTCCATCAGTTGGGTGGGCTGCACCGATCCCTTCAGTCTCTCAACCTCACGGCTTGGTTGCTCCACTTCCAACCTTAGCCAGGCTTCCACATATTTCTCAGCTGGTGCATGAAATCATCCTTTCTTCACACAAATCTACCACCAGGAAAACTTAGCTAGTAAGTGGAAACGTTTCTCTTTCTGAGCAGAGGCTAGGAATATAGATCCCTTTACAGCCCCTGTCCATCACGTTCTAGATTTTTTAGCAGAACTTTTTCAAGCTGGCTCCTCGTCTGCCACCATTAGGGTCCAATTAGCTGCTATTGCAAATTTCCACACTGGCCTGTCAGAAACCAGCATCCTGTCCCACAAACTTTGCAAGGCCTTTCTTAAAGGGACTATTTTGCTTAGGCCCCCGGTCAGAGATCCCCCGCCTCCGTGGGATTTAAACTTGATATTAGCTTCCTTGATTCTTCCCCCTTTTGAACCTGCGGCTTCCTGTTCCTTAAAATTACTCTCCTGGAAGACTCTCTTTTTAGTAGCCATCACCTCAGCTAGGAGAGTTTCGGAACTTCAAGCCCTCTGTATTCATCCTCCTTACCTTGTGTTTCATAAGGATAGAGTTTCACTCAGGACTAATCCTTCGTTTCTGCCCAAGATACCTTCTGAAACAAACCTGAATCAGGCTATTGATCTACCTGTCTTTTTTCCCAACTATTTGAACAAAGCTGAACAAAAGTTACACCAATTGGACGTTCATAGGCAATTACGTTTTTATTTGGATAGGACTAAGCAAACAAGAAAATCAGACCAACTCTTCCTGTCCTATGCTGAGGGCAAACAGGGACTGCCAGTTTCTAAAGTAACCTTATCCAGGTGGTTGTCCTCCATGATTACTTTGATTTATCAACTGAGGCATAAAGAACTCCCTACTAAACCTAAAGGTAATTCCACCAGAGCGTTGGCTACTTCGGTAGCTTTTCAAGCAAGTCTACCAATGGAATCTATTTGTGCTGCAGCCACATGGGCCACTCCTCATACTTTCATTTCACATTATAAGTTGGATATGGCCTCTAGGAATAGAGCTGATTTTGGTTCCACTGTGCTGAAGAGTCTGTTCCGATGAGCCACCCAGGACTAAGGTGCTAGGGACGCAACCAGCAAGAATGAAGGTGAGATAGACACCTTAACATTAAGAAGTTATGTACCTACCATAACGTTCCATGTTAGTTGTCTTCTTCTCGCCTTCTTTCTTGCGTCCCACCCTCCATCCCCCTAGCCTGGACAGACCAAGAAGAGTCCCTTTTTGAGGCCTTCTTCCTCTGGCTAATTCTTATCTGGGTTACATCCTTCCTCTGTTTTACTACTGTAGGTAAACCTTGTAGTTTGGACAGGTGTCCTTGAAATTTTTCTATGGTGTTAGCTCTGCCAAACGAGATCTGGGTATCTAGCGCCAAGCATTGTGGGATATGGGGAGGCCTCGAGCCAGTAAATAGCTCTCAAGCTTTAGTAGATGGCCGAGTCAGAGCCGAGGATTGGCTCCAAACCCAACCAGCAAGAAAGAAGGCGAGAAGAAGACAACTAACATGGAACGTTATGGTAGGTACATAACTTCTTAATAATCTACCTACATAGCTTAGGCTATTGAACTGAGCTCGGCGGTGCAGTGGTCCAGCGGTTAGTGTTGTTGCCTCACAGCAAGAGGTTCTCAGGTTTGATTCTCGACTGGGGGTGCCTTCTGTGTTTAGTCTGCATGTCCTCCATGTGTTCATGTGGGTTTTCTCTGAGTGTTCCTGTTTCCTCCCATATCCAAAGACATGCATCTGAAGCATTTCTCCTTGGGCCTCTGGGGAAAATTGGCACTGTCCCAGTTGGACTTTGCTAGTAAACAAATGTTAAATAAATAAAATAAAATGTTGAACATAGTACAGTTTTGCAAGTAAACATACCATAACAGTTGATATTCTAAAGCATCACTGTTGCAGTAGCCATCCCACACTCCAATTCCCTTTCCCCAAAAGGGTGTGTTTCCTTTCAACCTTTTGTAAACAGCTGTAAACATAATTTGCTTTGTTTCCTAGCACATGTATTCAGGACTTTTGCTTTCTTCCTAGGCAAAAAAATGCTCTGCGGCTTTTTTAGTGCTCCTACCTTTTATAGGAGCACTCCATATGCTCTTGGCAGTGTCAGCACCTTGAAGGTGCCCAAAGTTTCAGTAGCTGGCAAGTGCAGGTGGGGTAAACCCACATAGCTTAGGCTACTGTAACCTTGATGCATTAGAACATCTACTATTATGGCAAGTTTACTTACACAGCTGTACTTTCTCATACCTAAATGACTGTCTCCTGACTGCAACAACTAGGATCCTTATTAGAAGCCAGAGATGACTTTTTTACAGCACTGCCTATCCTTGGGTATCTCTGTAAACTAACAGAAATAGCTCCAGACCTCTCAACAAATCACTTTAATTGGATGCCACATTGACATAACCTCATATCAGTTGTGTAACTTTAGAAAGATAACTCACTCAAGCAGTCAGTTGAAACCTTGTGCCAGCATCTCCATCCCAAGAGTGGCACTAGTCTTAAGAGTTCTGAGCCTTATAGTTGCTTTAATTTCAATGCCACTGTGCCAGATTTCACAAGAGAACCCACCAGTGGATGCTGTCAACTCTGTGACAGAATCGCCATCAGTTGTCATTCATTTAACCTAGTTTTGTAGGAGTCATTTGAAATGACATATCCACAAGATCATTTGTTCTGCCCACACTGACAGCAGTAGTAACTACTGATGTCTCTTGTCTGGCTTGGGGGAGCAGGGCATTCAGAGGTGAGGATGATCAGCATCTTAGAGATGAGGTCAGTCCTAGTACCATTGCAGATGTTCCGGGATATTTTGCCTCAGGAGTGATAGCCATACGATTGGACAATATATCATATTCTGGTACATTACCAAATAGAAAGGAGCCAGACATTATCCCTGTTGCAGAGAGGCCATGAGAGTATGGCAGCGGTTGTTGGACTTAGGCCACCTTCTAGTAGCAAAGCACAATTCAAGGAAGGCCAGCTGGCTAGTGGACATGATCGGTATGTCCATCTTGATGCCTCATAAGTGGTCCCTTAATCCGTCAGTGGCTCAAGAGATTTTCAATCACTGGCATCAGCCTTGCTGCAGCTTTTGTCTCTCCCTCCAAGTGCAGAAGCTATTTTGACGTAGTTCCCCCACAGGGTCAGTCACCCAGAAATGCTGTAGTCTGCCAGTGACCTCTGGTCTTCTCTATGCTTTTCCTTCTTTTCTCCTGTTACCCAAGTTTCTGCAAAAGACATCAACCTGCAAATCATAATTAATTCTCATTTCTCTATACTGGTCAAGACAGATTTCATTTTCTATGATTAGGCCTCATTTCAGGAAGTTCTCCTGGCTTCTGGATCTGCATCCTGATCTTCTCTTACACCCCAGCAGTCAGCCTCACTCAGACCTTCACAAAGTCCAGCAAAGTGATTGATTTCTTCACATCCTGTAATGGCTAGACATGCTTACTTTTCAAAGAATGTAGTCCACATTTTGTCGGCTTCTCAGAAGCACTCCACTCCATAAATTTATAAGAGTAATTGGGTGTATTTGTCTATCTACGTAACGAGTTAAGGACATATCCTTATTCCATTACTATTGCATATCTTTTACCATTTTTGTCTACATTGTTCTAAGCAAGTTCCAGCTACTCCATCATCAAAGTGCAGTTTTCTGCCATTTTCTGTTACCACCCCAGATACCAGAACAATACCTTTGCCTCTCATAAATTGTGCAAAGGCTTCCTGAAGTGTTCCTGCTCCACTCTCCCATTAAAGAGTCTACTGTACCCTGGGATTTAATTTTAGTCCTGTATGTACCAACAGAGTATCTGCTCAAACCAGCTACATCTGCTAACTTGAAGTATTTATCTATTAAATTAGCTAGATGAAGTTCTGTATTGTGCCTTGTCTCTTTCTGCATTCATTAGGCTGGAGCATTCTTAAGAACTAATCCATCCTTTATTCCCAGGGTGGCTTCAGAGAATAATATTAAGTATTCTGTTAACCTTCCAGTGCTTCTGTATTATTCCAACAAAAGAAATGATCTGCCGCACACTTTAGATGTCCACAGGTAACTCTGATTCTACTTGCACAGAAATCAAAAGAAAAGGATGCCCAGTTATTTGTCTCCTTTACTTCTACCAGTTTTGGCTCCAAAGTTTCTAAGCAAACTCTGTCCAAATGGCTATTAGACTTTATCTCCTTTTTTAATTTGGCAACAGCAAGACCCTAAACTCAAAACCTAAGGCTCATTCCACAAGATCTTTGGCAACTTATATGGCCTTTTTCAGGAATCCTCCTCCATTGATATATTTGCAGCAGCCACATGGTCTATACTATGTACCTTTTATAAACATTATAAATTGGTGGTAATTTTTTGAACTAAGCTGCATTTGGAGTTTTGGCTGTCAGAGGTATCCTGTCATGATTCCACCCAAGATCTGAAGTAGCTTGGGAGTTTGTCCCAACTGTTGGATCACATGGATTGATGAAAGAGAATACAGAAGTTATGTACTTGCCATAATGTTGGATCCTTTTCATCCAAATCTATTCATTAGTGTCCCTCTCTCCAGCCCTCAACCTAATTGTCATATTTCAGTTGCTTTTAATTTTCTGGTATAGGTAATAACTAGGCAGCAAACCTGATCTGAAGGGGAGGGTCACAAGGCATTATGAGAAAGTCTGAAGGAGCTTGTGATGCTAATGGCTGGATCACATCCAAGGAGCTGCTTGGTACACAACTTTTATATGGAACGGACTTGGATGAAAATGTTCCATCATTATGGTAAGTTCATAACTTCCATTTTATTCCAACATGGATGTTAACTGTAGTGTATCCATTTCCAGACTGTGGTTCTACTGGGTGGCATGTTACTGCTGAAGGGCTGCTGGATGTTGCTACTTAACGCAGGTGCCTTTTAAGATATTATATGGGTCTTCAGGTCTGGTCCATTTTAGCTAGACATCGCCGTGCTGTTTTTTTGGGCTTTCCAGTGCCACAAGTGTAACAAGTGGATGGTTGGAAACCTTGAAATAGCTTAAATGTTCCCTGCTTTGATTTGATCCTCTTTGGCCAGCATTTTTTGTAGGTGGCAACTCTGGAGTTTGCACTGAATATGGAGTGACTGTAAATTTTGAGAAAATCATTTCAGGTTGCATTTATAGGCACAGAGCTGGTTACTTTATTGATTTGATGTTCTTTCTGTCATCTCAAATGTTGGGTGTATCAGGTCTGACTGGATCCGAGGCTGGCAACATTCAGACTTTTGGTTCTAAGGCTCATCCTACACACAATCCTCCCTTGCCCAGATAGTTCCTCAGCAGCTTGTTTCAGCTGTGCATAGTGTGTGGTGATTATTGGAGTTTTTTGTTTTTGTTGTCTTGGGGCAGCCCATCTTGAAGAGAATTGCCAGGTGTGTTCTTCTTTTAGGCCTAGGCCCTTTTCAGACCAACGGTCCAAATAAGTGCTCAAGGGCCTTCTCCCTGCCTCTGTAGGATAATTTGCTTCCTGCTTTTCAGGTTCTACCTCCTTTAAGAGAGCAGCAGAGAAGACTAAGGCAAATATGTCTAAAGAGAGAGAGAGGGAAAAAGAAAGATGGAGAGAAATCCAGAGAAAATTATTCACTGAAAAGGTCTTCAGACCCTATGTGGGTTATGGGTCTAGCCTCTAAGCTTTCTAAGCCAGTGGATCCATTCAGCTACACTTCCCTTGATAGTAAAGTCAAGACTGTCTGCTATGCTGGACGCCCTTGGCTCCAATCTCCAATTTTATAGTTGGAGAGTCCCTTTTACAGGTCTTCCAGACTGCCTTTGATGGACTCCTTGCTTAGGTCCCTATGATCATTGAGAACTTAGCTGTAGCAGACGTGTTTAGGATGCTATGGAAGTTCCTGAGGACCCAGTATAGATGGGCCCCCCTCCCCCTGCCCGTGGGATTGCCAGGACCAGGCCCTGCCATTCCTCAACTGGTTTCTCCTTTGCTACATACATACATATATTTCAAGCACGGTCATTAATGCTCTTCTAGCTTGTCAATATACCAAAACACTTGTTCCCGTAATAGGTGCCCAGGCTGTTCTTAAAAATATCAGAACTAGTACTTGCTTTAATGTAATTTGGTAGTCTGTTCCATGCATCAGCTACTCTGTCACAGAACCAATTATTACATTTCTCATTCCTGTAGAATCTTCTACATAGGTTATCTGATGATTCTCTAGTACTTTTTGATAACCCCAAACATTCCCAGAGGTAGTTATCTCTAAATGCCCGATATACCCGAATAAGATCTCCTCTTAGATATCTGTAAGAGACACTGTACAAGTTCAGATATTTTAGTTTTTCATAACTTAAATTTTCACATCCATGGATGCACTTGGTATATTTCCTCTGTACTTTTCCCAGTTTACGCATGCTTGTTTTCTTATAGGGTTTCCATATTTATTTTTATTTATTATTATTTATTTAACATTTGTAACTTGGAACAAAAGCTAATTTTCATTGGAGGCCCGAGGAGAAATGCTCCCGACACATGCCTTTTTAACATGGGAGGAAACCAGAGCACCCAGAAGAAACCCACACGAACACAGGGCGGACATGCAGACTCTGCACAGAAGGAACCGCAGCCGAGACTCAAACCAGAGAACCTCTTGCTGTGAGGCACCACTGTGCCGTCCATTATTATCTGATATCCAATATTGTTATTCCATACTCGTTTGGGTCTAATGTAACTAACAAACAATTACTTCATTATTTTTGCTTTTCTAGACTTTACAAATCTTTTTATGCAAACTATAGTTCTATAATTATCATTAAGCAATCTGTTGACATGATTAGAAAAACTCATAGCTGAATCTACCCATATACCCAGGTCCTTAAATGAGTCTACAGTTTCAATCACTGTGTGCTGTAGTTTGTCTCCCAAATCTCATATGCTTAGTTTTTGATGTATTTATCAGCATGTTATTCTCCTGTTCCCAGATGGTCAATTTAGTCAAGTTATTTTGCAGACATGCCTTATCTGTAACACATGTAATCAGTTTACCCAATTTAAGGTCGTCTGCGTTTATAAACTGTAGAACACCTCAGATGAAAAAGTTAGGTGTGAAAGATGCAATCTAAACAAGTAAGGGCCTAGGACAGAGCCCTGTGGGACACCCTGACTGTAACCAAGGATTTCACCTGTCCAGTTGCTGTATGATACTTGCCATGTCCTGTTTGTAAGCCATGCAGCTATCCATTTTATCTAGAGTACATCAATACCTAGTTGTACTAATTTATTTATTAGTGTTTTGTTTATGACACTGTTAAATGCTGAAGTTAAATCTATATAAATTACATCACAGCACAATGTTTCATTCATAGCTGTTATTATATTGTTATAGAACATCATGTTACAAGTAGTAATAGATCTGTTTTCAACATATGCATGCTGATGTATGGTTTTAAGTCCCAACTTAAACAGTTCTGACAAAAACTTATCCAGTATTACCTTTTCCATTATTTTTCCACAATATGAAAGTAGACTTAAGGGTCTATATCATTTTGCTGTGCCTCTGTCAAGCAGTGCATCCATTGGTCAAGATTCCTCTTGAACAAGACCAGAGAGGTGCTCTGCCTCACATGTACCGGGATTTTGTTCCACAGCATAGGGAGTCTCTGGGTGATGACTCTGGGTTTGTCCTACTCCCTTTTCCCTTAAAGACAGGTTTAATAAGCGCATGTCGCCAATCTTGAGGAATCTCCCCATATTTATATGACCTAGTGAATAATAGATATAATGGTATTGTAAGTTCCTGCTGAAGTGTTCTCAGGTCATTATTATTAATTCCTTCTCCTCACTGTGCTTTCTTTGGATCCAGTTTGTGCAGTTCTTTTTCAATATAATCTAATTTGATTCCAATATCTGGGGTTACCTGGATGTCACTAGGACAACTTATCACCCCTTTTGTGGAGCCAAGCTGTTTTGCATAAGATTTTGCAAAGATATCTATAATCTGTTGTGTCTGTGAATACATTTTAGAAATTTTGCTGACCCATCCTTCAGATCCAGTAGTTTCAGAACCAAGGATTTCATGTGGGATGCCTTTGGAGCTGGTGGTCTGGTCATCTTTGACTCTGACAGTTTCCCCTTACCAACTTGACTCCAACAGCATCAGATCTTGGGAGCGGTCATCCCAGAGCAGAGAGGCTGGCACCATCACATGGGGATCAGGATTGACTCTGAGTTTTTGGATCTATTCTTTCCCCTTGGTGTATTGGTGATAGCTCAGCCTGGTATCAACTTTGGTGCTGAGCCATACCACATCTCAAGAGGGTCAGTTGTTGGGATCCTTTAATTTTAAGAGAACCCCTTCAGGACCATCCTCAGCTTTAGATTTTGAGACATTTGAAAGGGCTCCATCATTACTAAGAGAAGAGATATTCCACCTTTGCTGGGATCCATCTCAATTCCCTCTGGTGTCTATGATATCTCTCCCACATCATCCTGTTCCTCAGGAACAGACAGCTGCAATGGGCCTTGATAAGGCTGAAAAGATGAGTTCCCCTTCAAGTTCTGAATCTTCCTTGGACTTGTCCCACTGTGGATGAAGGAGGCATTTAGACTCCCCACAGGAGTCTGTCACTGAAGATACCCCCCCCCCCAGAAAACTGCTTCCTCTGGGGACATACTGGAATTACTTTGGCAAAGGGGGGATAGTCCACCAATTCCTCCTCCCAAGATGAATCAGTATTTCTCAAAGCATTGGAACTGGCCCATCTATTTCCTGGTTGGCTCCACTGAGTAGGCAGATGTCTTGATTTAGTGTCCCAGCAGGCATGGAACCAGACAGATTTGGTGGAGCCCATCCTCCACAAGCCCAACAAGATTGTTTCCCCATGGAACAGACTTTAGTGGAACAAAGAACCTACTGTAGATGCAATTGTGGTGGCAATGGCCATGAAGATATATCTCAGAGGAGAGCTCTTTGATGTACCACTTGAACTGTGAGTCTAAGGCTTTGGGCAGGTTTGGAAAGTGAACTTGTGCTTCAGCGACATTTGCCTTGTGTGCCGAACTATCTAGCTGGCCTGATGAGGTTTCAGAGGAACCTGGTTAAGGAATTGTCCAAGTTTCCCTTCGGTGCCATGACTGCAGAATTCCATAAAATGCTGAATTTGCAGCTGACAACATTGCACTCCATTTCAAATGTGTCCATGCACCTCTTATCCAATGCAGTGGATGGCACCTCTAGAGCAGCAGGCACTAGCATTGCGATATGTCAACATGCCTAGATACATCTCTGCAATTTTGCAGAGAACTTCAAGACATCTGTTTTGAATGCCCCTTTTGATAGGTCCACCCTCTTTGGGCCCAAATTTACTAAAAAGTAAATAAGATGGAAACTTCTGTCTGCCATTGGTATCCTCTTCTCCATCTTCAACGGAATTTTCCTCTAAACCAAAAGGGTAGCAAAAGGCTATGATTCTAAAAGTTTTAGGGTTTTACATGAGACACCTTTTAGAGACAGATTCCTCAGAGGTAGTGGTGGGGGGCCATCTACAATGAACATCATCTTAAAGCAGAGATGGTCTGCAGAACCAGGCATTTTGAGGCCCATTCATCAACAGCACTTTTCAGTACTCCTAAAAGTTTGTCCCAGTGCCTCACTCTGGAAGCAGTGGGGGCATTTATCTCTACACCCCCACCTGGTCAGCCATCACTCTTAATTTGTGGGTGCAGGGAGTTGTATCCAGAGTCTTTGTCATTCCCTTTACTTGCCCACCTCAAATTCAGTAAATAAAGCTCCTGTATGCTTATCCACCCACTCCCCTCATAACCAAGTTTCTGTAGATAGTGACCTGGTGCAAGGTGAAGGCGATCCTTTTTGCCCACTTTTTTACCCTTGACAGATATAGTTTTCCTTTCTATGGCATCACTTGCTGTGCCCACCCTGGGTGCTGAACCCTTTTCCAGATTTAATGTCTTACCCACCTGGCAAGCCTCACCCGAAAATCAAAACCCTGAAGGTAACCATTTGTTTTTTCCCCTTTCAATGATGGACAGGAATTCCAGGCTTTTCTCTGCTGTGGTTCACATATTTCATCATCCCAAAAATCTTCTAGCAGGAAAGTTTATAGAAGCAGGTGGAAGGAATATTCCATATGGACATCTAATAAAGGTCTGGATCCCCTTTCAGCTCCATTGCTATCAATCTTAGTTTTCCTGGCAGATTTTTTTCATGCAGGAGCTAGTTAATCCAGCCACCAAAGTTCAGTTAGCAGCTATTTCAAATTTTCACATGGGTGAATTCCATACTCCAGTGTAGAAACTATCTAAGGCCTTTTTGCAGGACACCTTCCTCCTGTGCCACCTTGGGATATTACTGTTTTATTCCAGGTTTTGACAAAACCTTCTTTTGAGCCTGCAGCTACCACAGAATTAAAGTTTATTTCCTAGAAAATGCTCTTTCTAGTGGTAGTTACTTCAGCAAAGAGGATTTCAGAACTTCAGCCCTTGTCATGTAAACCACCATAGTTGGACTTTCACAAAGATAGGGTTTCTCTTTGGACCATCCCTCACTTTATCCCCAAAGTTGCTTCTGCCTTGAATCAGACTATTAACCTACTAGTTTTTCTTTCCCTATTTCTCAAAGTGGAACATACTTTGCATTTGCATTTTCTGGAAGTTCTTTGTAAAGTACACTTCTGTTTGCACTGAAGTAAGGGCCTCTGGAAAACTTACCAACTTTTTTTCTGTACTGTTTGTTCTCCACTTCACTTTTATTGACTTGTCTAGGCTCCATTTTCCTGCCTTTGAGGTCTCATTCTCAGCTTACCTATGGAACACCTACTGGTCTCTGCAGTTTCTTCTTCCCCTGTTCACAAGAAGAAGAATGTTATTGAGTCTGTGTCAGGTCAGATCCTGTTTGCCTCAGCTATTGGTGGTGACTGCTGTGGCTGTTCTTAGTTCCTCAGCCACTCATCTTTTTCCATTGCTTATTCTGGTGTTGTCCTTACAACCACCAATGATCATAGGATAACTACATCCTCTGCATGAATGCCCATGGTAGACAGGAACACTCCATCTACTTACATAACTGAATAAACTTGTACAAAACATCTTTATTCCTGCCACAGGGAAGATATCAGAAAGAGTACGTTTCCTAGCTCTTCTAGCTAAAGTGATTTTATCTTGACTAATCCTTTGAACAATGCTGTACACTAGGATAATATACATGTATAGCAATGCCTACTGTAGCAGTGATCAATGTGATGAATATAGTATAGTTATATAGTAAATTTGCTATCAGAGTATGTGTTCCGATGATTAGTACTGCAGCAGCTGCTTCCTCTCTCCATCCCCTTAGTTTTTTTGAGAATGTTGTTTTACCAGTGCGTGTGTGTGTGTGTGTGTGTGTGTGTGTGTGTGTGTGTGTGTGTGTGTGTATATATATGTATATATATATATTTTTTTTTTTACTCCTATTCATGTCTTCCCAGGGCTCAGCCTCGTTCTCTCAGTTAGTATGAAAGCTCTGAAGGGTTTTGAGCTCACGCCTGTCTTTTTAGGCAGCTCAGCTCGAGTTGCGTAATGGTTTGGACAAGTGCTTGGTACCATAAAGCTTTGGAAGCTGCCCAGCCATTATGTGTAATATTGAATTTGTTAAGGAGCTCATTCCTGCCTTTTCCTTGTCTAGTACTGCTTCATGCAAGAACAGAGTTTTCCCTCTCTTTCTGACTTGGATTTTCAGTCAGAAGAACAGTCATTGCAGGGAGATGGTGGTATTTCAGCAATGTCTTCACAATCTGAGCATTCTGATCATGAGGAAAGTATGTTTTCAGTTTTCCTTCTAAAAGATTTTTTTATTTTTGCAAGACTAAGATGAAAGAGGTTTTTAAATGGGAACAGAATTAAATTGCCATTGCACACAAAATGTATTATGATTTTTTTAGAAGTAGATTTGTCTAAATCTGCATCTGTTCCTCCTGCTTTAGATAATGTTTTTCTCCTAACAGTCAGCCTGGTTTTCTTAAGTCAGTTATACAGGGTTCCACAGACTCAGTATTTGTTTTCCAACTCTAGAGCAAAACCGCCAGTAATTTCTCTAAAACTGCTTCTGCTGAACATATTATTGCTATTAACCCCATTCCCTCTGACAAGAATGGGAAAACTTTTGAAAATTTAGGTGAGAGACAATTCTTCTGCTGTATCCTATTTCATGAGTTTAAGTTGTAAAGCTCATATGTTAATGTTTTTACTGTTATTTTTGAGGAAAAAAATGTTAATTAACCTTTTTCTGGGGAAAATTCTTTTAATGCCTCTTAACTGCTTCTCATGGTACACATATTTTAAAGTCAGAGTATACTTATAATGCTGCTGATTTTTCTTCCAGAATTAGTGCTTCTGGGTCAGTAATGAGAAGATTGACGTAATTCTTGAAACCTTGAAGATGTTAACATTGAAGTTTTAAACTTCCTCAGACAAAGAAGCACTGTTTGGCCCATCTGCAGTTGAAGTGCTCAAGAAGTGTTACAAACTGTGTGTTTACAGATATACTGATCACAGGCAAAGGCAGTTAATCAGGAAATGACTGAACTATGAACTTTGAGACATCTGTATGGATAAACACTAAAACTAGTAGTTAAAGGGGAAGTGACAAGCTGTTCTGTGAAAACAGATGAAGTCTGATATTTTGAAAGGAATACAAGCAGATACATTCCTAGTAACATCAAACTCTTCTGTATGAATCCCAGTAATGCCTAAATTATTCATTTAATGATAGCCAGGACACACTTTCTAAAGCTAAAACATTAGTTAACTAAGAGACTGCAAGTTGATTTTCAAATCTAGGAAGGAAGTTGAAATGGGACAAGAATGGATGATGCGAGTGCAGTAGGGAATACAGACTCTAATATGCATTTCCAGCCTGATTAAACCCAACTTTTGAATGGTTAAAGCCTGTAGGTGTGGCTATCTATCTGGGCATTTTCACATACATGGAGGTATTCTTTCCTTTTGTAAGTGTATATATTGTATGTATTTGCTGTTTGTTGAAAGAGGTTGATATTAAATACAAAAATATACATTTTTTTTTTATGAAAACAAAAAATCTGGGAAAAGATGACATTGCTCCAGAGACATGAAGTTGCAGTTGCATGTAATATCAGCCTGCCAAAAGTTAATGTGTGCATGTAAATTGCAAGTTAGAAACAACTTAAAAAGATCATGTAGAATATGTGAAATCTTACCAATGGGATGTGAGTGGCATTGCAGGTATGGACAAGAAATAGAGTATTTTGTATTACATTAAGAAATGTAGAGTACAAATAGTAATGCTACGGGAGACACACTTAGAGATGAACATGCAAGTTTGGCAAATAAATGATTTTGTATTGGATATGCAGCAGAGTATCAGGAACAAAGGAAAAGGGAGAGTTAACAATGCTAATTTTGTGGGGTCTCCAATAGTGATAGAGGAGGAGAAAGATAGATCTATGATAATAAGGGATTATTGGCAGAGGAGGAGGATTGCACTGGCATGAATTTATACTCCCACCTAAAACTACTATTAAGGAACTTGAGATTTATGGGAGAGGCAATTCAGCTTCCATCAGAGAATATTATTCATAGGTATGGACTGGAACCTGATATGCAATAGTGATTGATATATAATGGGGACTTAGAAGATAAAATATAACAAAGGAGGGTAGATTTTTTGAAGAAATTTATAAGAATAGTACTAAGCTAACTGCCCTTGCGCCACATTTTAAAGCTCATAATTTATCCCTTGAGACTCACCAAACCCTTTTGTGTTTTGTAAGGCAAACTAAACTACCATTAGCACCTCCACTTGGGATGGAAAACGTAAAATTACTAGCAGGAGCTCGGACTGGTTTAGGTGGCACAGAAATCATATCTCACAGGAACATGAGTATTTAATTGAAAGCTTTGAAAGGCACCCATTAACTATTTCAGACCATGCACCAATAAGGACTAAGATAAAGATGCAGGGTAATGAAGTAAAATGAGAAACAAACTGATACTTTCTCTACTTATTAAAAAATTGCAGTTTAAGGAATGGGTAGAAGAAATGATTCAAGAGTTATTAGGCAAGATACATTTTCTTCAGAAGGGATAATTAAGGACTGGGATAAAATGACTTGGCATTTACAGTATGGTAGGAAAAAATGAGAAAGAGATACAGGAAATAATTTTAGAAATTATTTACAGGGATTACAAAAGTTAAAGTATTGCAGATTAAGGGGATCTTGCAGAATAAAGGATTTGTTGTTTTATAAACACCTGTATTACATTATCACTCAAGGCACAGTCAAACATACTTTAACAGAAAATAAATTAACATTTTTTTCCATTTAGATACATTATATATCACACATCTTTTGTTTCCTTGTAACTATCACCAGTCCAACATTATATAAATTACTGAGTTCCTGTATTCCCTTAAATGTCATTCTTTCTCCTCTTCTTCAACATTACTGTGCATGTATTTTTCACACAATTTCCATTTTTCTGTGTAATGTTCTCATTCCTTTTTCAAAATATCCCTCTTCTGGTTCTTTTATCTCTTATAATATTCAGTACTTTAAATACAGTAGATTTAGGGGACTCCCGAGACAGTTGCACACTAATTAACAGATTAATTTCGGCTCTCCCAGTGTGAAAAAAGAAAATGAGAGATAAGGCCAGTAACTGCCAGATTTAGTAAATTAATTTACTGGCTAAGTGCACTAACTGAATGCAAGCAAAGAAAAAAAAATTAATGAGCCTGAAAGAAAATCAACCAACCAAAAAAGGTGAAGAGAAAACACTGACTGGGTAAAATCCTGCTTCTGTTCAGTAAAAAGCAATTCAGGCTTCATATTTGGTACAAGGCCTGTCTTCCATCAATCTAGGGGAAAATAAATCAAATGTACACAGAGCTGAATAAAATAAATGAAGCAATGAGGAGTATATCAGCTCAAATAGCAAAAGGTTAGAAAAAGTAGATGAAGCTTTAAACAGCTATTGAGATGAACTGATAATATTGCAAAAATCAGAGTTTGCTATGCCAGAGAAATTGGAACCAACAGACTGTATTCATTTTATAAAAGCACAAATAAACAACAGAACAGGATTTATTAGTTGCAAAGGTACATCACGTGTATGCCCAAAACCTGACCATGAGAAAGCAACAAAGACCTGTATTAGTAAAGATGCAATCATACCAGTAGAAAGAGTTGATCCTGACAAAATTGTGGCAGAAGGGCAAAGTATTACAAATTGGAGATGGAGTATTTGTGGAAAAATGATTATTCACCATATACCAGGTAGAAGAGAAGCAGATTTATTACAGCAGCCAGGGAATGTTGAGAGATAGGTGAGAGATTCAAGCTGTTTTATCCAGCTATCTTAAGAATATTTTCCTAGATGATCAAAGTAATTTTTGATGCAGAATGGCCTAAGGAGGAAATGCAAAAGTTTGACAAAAAGTGAGCCAGCAAACAGGAGGGGACTCTGCTTCTCATCCTTCTGATAATAAAGCTCACAGAGAGACTTTGCCAGGAAACTTTTCCTGTATTCCAAAGGAAAATGCTTGAGACAGGAAAAAACACAAGACTTGACTAGAAGAATCAGGAGTTCATTGGTCCAGAACTGGAGTCTAGGGTTGGGAGTTAGAGATGAACAGGAAGAAGACCGGCCATACTCTAATTAGTGAATAAATGTGAGATTAAAAAGCATCATTCATATTTGAGAAATATAGCTTTACAAGAAAAAAGGGAAAGATTGGACTTACACTTTTTAGTTCCTCACAAGTTTAACAAAGTGATGTGCAACTTCATGTTGTTAATGTTTGAAAGGGCATTTAAAGGAAAGGGGTAAAACGTAACTGTATGTAAAACAATTCTTGATCTTAACAGTATTTGCATAAAACATCCCATGATATAAATTTCCAGTTATATAGTAAAGTATTTACAGTTATTGCTGTATGTGATAAAAAATACTAAAAAAAGAAGTGCCTTTTTTCTTCTTTTTTAGTTTTAAGAAATGTAGACATTACAATGTAAAAAGAGAGGAAGGGCTGGACAAAACATGTTTAAGTTAATATGCTATAATCTTGGGTTGTTGAGGTGGAGGATGGGGTATAGAAATGCACAGATTATAATATATGCAGAGTTGATATGTTTTCTATTAATTTTGCATGGGTGAATGTCTGGATTAAAGCCTTTGGCTTAATCTAATAACTTTTTGTATAAGTAAGTAAATAAGAGATTACTGATTGTAATGAAAAGTTTTCTTTAGCAAATAAATGTTCAGTTTGAGAAGCCTGTAGCTGAGGACAGATGTGCATTTTATTCTTAGGTTTCCATGGAGATAAGCTAACTGATATGCAATACAAAAGCTAGAACACTTTTCAAGTTTAAAAGTTAATGTTTTCTGAAAACTTCAAATTTGTTTGTCAAATCTTGGAGGGGGAATAATGGTAAGAACAGACAGCAAATAGTGTAATTAGGAGCACAGGCTATAACATGCATTTTTGCATGGATAACCTTTAATTTTAGGTTAGGTTTTGCCTGCTTGTGCAGATTATGATTTGGGACAATTGTTCCTATCAGGTTCAATTTCATTATTTGAAGATTATAGATGTTATGTAGTCCTGTCTCACCTTCATTCTTACATGTGGGTTCGGAGCTGATCCTCGGCTCCGACTCGGCTGATTACAAAGTTCAAAGTCTCTAAGTTGGCTTGTGGCAAGGTAGGTATCCCATAATGCAATGGTATCAGTCCTCAGATCTCGTTTGTTGCTTTACAAGTTCAGAAGTGCTCTTCTTGGCCATGGCTAAGTGAACCTTTTCATTTGTATTTTTCCTATTTATACTTGGTATATAGTTGAATTAGTTAGGAAATACTTAGAATATAGGTAGTATACTAGTTTTTATGTAGTAGTAGATATTAGGTGTTGTTTAATATTTCACTGTTGTTGTTAGCAGTTTGGCCATCATTTTTCCGCAGGCCTGTGTGTGTGTGTCTATTGGTATCCCATAGTGGTAGCTTAGTTTTCTCTCATTTATTAGCTTGTATAGAGTATTTGCCTTTTAGGAATTTCTAGTTTAGTCCTTTTTACCAATTATTATTGGGATTTCCCTACGCTTGTGTGTTTAAGCATAGGTAGTTTAGTTAACTGTTTTCTGGTATGGTGTGTCTCTCTTGTAGCAAAGTCCATTTTTCATTAGAGGATTCTTCTAGTTGTGTGTTCTTCCCTTGTTTCTCTTTGGACTAGGCCCATTTAAATTAGAGGACTTAGTCCTCTTCTTATACTGTTGTTTTCTCTTCTGCCTTAGCAGGGCTAGGACCGTTTGAGTTGGAGGACCTAGTCCTCTCTCCTATTAGTTCTCCCTTTGTGGTGTGTCTTTATTGCCCTGTTAGCTGTGTTATGTTTAAGTTAGAGGATCTAGCTAGTGTCCCTTCTGTAGTTTTTTCTGTGTCATCTGCTACTAGTTACAGCTGTCTAGTATGTCTAAAGATAAATATAAGGATCATAAACCTTCAGGTTTTAAGAAGTGCCAAAAATGTAATAAAAAAATGTCCATAACGGATGGGCATACTGTGTGTGTCTATTGTTTAGGGGCCATTCATTTACAAGAGAGCTGTACCTTTTGTCATGCTTTTAGCTCTAGAGTCCTTCAAGAAAGGAAAAACAAGCTTATTTTGAAAGGTCTCTTAAAACCATCTTTTGAGGAAGCTTTAGGTAGTTCTTCATCCTCTCAATCTGCAAAGTCTTCCTTTAGTCAAGAAGAAAAAGAGGCCATCTCCAGTGTCCTCAGAGAGATCTGGACCTCCTGTAAAACTGTCTAAAGCTATTAAGACTTCCACCTCATCGGCTCCACTGCCTTTGGAGTTGACTGAGGTCATTACCATTGATGATCCTATATAGGCCCCAGGAACTTCAGAGCCAAAAAAGGATTTTTCTACTCAGAGCTGGTCTACTGACATTCCTCTGGTCTCCGCCACCTTGAGATCTCCTATTTTTCAGAGATCTCTCTCGCCAACTCTTTCCTCTAGGTCTTCTAGGAGCAAACTATCGGATGATGATGTGGAGAGGGTGGTGCACAGACCTTTGAAGGCTCTGGGACTGGCAAATTTGCTCTTGGCTCCGGCCCAGCTGGCTTTGGAGCCGTCCAAACCTTTTACATCCACTGCTGTTCCTTCTCTGAACCATACTGGTCTGTTGGAGCCAAAGCATCCAGTACCGCTTGTTGTAGAACCTTCGGCTCCGGCACCCCATGAGGACTTGCCGGAACCGATATCTGCTCTGACACTTTCAGTGCCATCCATGGTGTCTAGGAGCCGAAGTTCACTAGTCAGCCCCAAGGGAGATTCTCAGACCTGAGCCAGCTCGGTTCCGAGTCTACCTCTTGGTGTGTTGGCTCAGCTGAGCTCAGTTCCTACATCGGCTTCAGAGCAGATTTCCCTGGAACCGAGGTCTACTTCTGCTTCTTTGGAACCAGGGTGTCCTCGGAACCAGGGGAGTCAGCTTTCAAGATGATGAGCGTGCTGTCTACACAAGGATGCTGATGTTCTTTACTTGAAAGTTCCGGCATCTGTCTTGGTGCCATCCTATCCACAGGACAGCAGAGATCCGCAGCCTTAGGAAACCCTTCTGGGGGGGGTCCCCATTCTTCCAAGACCTCCCTAGAATACCCTTCTGAGGAGCCTCCTCGGAGGAAAACATGCAAGAGAAAGCACATAGACTCCCCTGATGAATCCGTCACCTCCGACACTGACCTCAAGGAGTCAGAACGGTCCCCAAGGTCATCCTCTGATATCTCCTTTGTAGATATTCTTGAGATCCTGAAACAGAGAGGTGGCAGGTCTACCATCACCCCCTTCTGATGAGGAGTCAGTGTACCTGAAGGCATTCGGATCTCAACCTGCAGCCTCTTGGGTGTCTCCACCTTTCGACGAGCTCATGGACTTGGTCAGTCAAAAGGCATGGGAATCACCTGACACCATGGAGCCAGTCCCTAGTAGGCCAAACAAATTCCTGTCAGCCTCCAAGGAGAAGGATTTTTTGACGAAAGACGTGCCGGTAAATGCTATGTTGTTGGTGATAGCAGCCACCAAGAAGGAGCTTGCAGAGACATCCTCATCTGTCCATCCGGTGAACAAAGAGTCTCGAACGATGGACAGATATGGGAAGTGTGTTTTTTCTTCAGCGGCTTTTACTCTTTGATCGCTGAATTATCTTACCCATTTTACAAGAATTCAGAGAGATCTGAAGGAACTAAGATATACTCTACAAGGTACTCGACTGCGTGGGTATCAGAGAAGGTTATCCCTCAGTTATCCACCTTAAACTCCATAGTGAACTCCTCCATGAGACTGATATCATATGCAGCAGATGGAGCGAGTAGGGCAGTGGGTTCAGGAGTTTCCCTGAGGAGACACTCCTTTATGCGAGGTGATTATTTCCCCAGGGGCAGAGGGGGAGGAAATCATGGTAGATGCCATCCTAGAGGCAGAGGGGGTCCATAGAACCAGGGTTAAAGTGATTCCTTTTGCAAATGTCCTTATCAGCGCTTCTGAAAGGAAGCCCGGTTTTGCTACTCTGGAGCCAGTCGGGGGACATTTATCTTTGTACCCAGAAGCCTGGCAAAATATCACAAAAAGACAAGTGGGTACAAAACATACTGTCCAGAAGATACTCCATACCCTTCTCGTACCCCCCTCCTTGAACCAGGAAAATCCCGAATGTTCCACCCAATCACAGGTATCATGCAACTGTAGAGATTCAAAAGTTGATAAACAAAAGAGTCATCGAAACCGTCCCTGCAGACCAGATAGGATTCGGAATCAGTAAAGAAGTCCAAGTTCCAAATGGTGGCATTGCAGTCTATACTCCCGCTCTTAGGGGAAAGACAATTGGATGTGCTCGATAGACCTCCAAGATACATACAACCACATAAAAATAGACAGTGCATCAAGGAGTCACTTACGCTTCCAGCTGGGAGCCAGTCACTACCAGTTTCGTGCTCTGCCCTTTGGTCTCACTACAGCCCCCAGAGTGTTCACCAAATGCATGGCAGTAGTAATGGCTCACTTGAGACGTCTTGGATTCTGAGTGTTTTCGTACCTGGACAACTGGCTCCTAACTGCCACCACCAAGCATCTACTTCAACAGGCCAGAGAAATGACTCTACAAGTTTGTGCTTAGCTAGGCATTACAATAAACTTGCAAAAATTTGCCTTGTCACCCTGTCAGCATGTTACTTTTATAGGTGCAGAAATAGACACTGTTTCAATGATGGCATTCCTTCCTGCCAACAGAATTGTGAATTTTAAACAACAGATATTGGTTCTTCTTCACGAAAACAAGGTCAAAGCAAAGACAGTGCTCAAACTACTGGGAATAATGGCCTCAACCATAACCATTGTTCCATTAGCCAGGATGCACATGAGAATCCTACAGTGGTTACTCTTCTCCCAGTGGTCGTTTCAAGAACTTCCTCTGTCTCACCCAATCATAATAACAGAAACTTGCAAGAAGGATCTTCATTGGTGGATTCAGTCCAACGACTTAACCATCAGAAGACCATTCATTCCACATCAACCTGTTGTTACTGTGACCACGGATGCTTCCCAGATACGGTGGAGGTGGGCATTACCTGGGAAAAGACAGTTCAAGGCATATGACAGGAACATGAGGCCCATTTGCATGTCAATGTTCTAGAGATTAGAGTAGTGCTTCTGGCACTGCAAGCACTCCACAACTCTCTACCTCTAGGAATGATTGCAATCCAGTCAGACAATATGTCAATGGTATGGTATATAAACAAACAAGGTGGAACCAGATTTTACCCACTTTGTCGAGAGGCTCTGAGGGTTTGGCAGTGGGCAATATCTTCCCAACACTTTCTAGTCACAATGCACATCCTGGCAAAGTCCAATATGATAGTCAACAAGCTCAGCAGGGCAATTTTGATGCCTCATGAGTGGTCTCTGAATCAGAACGTAGCGTAAGAGATATTTCACAAATGGGGTCAGCCTTGCTGAGATCTTTTTGCCACCCCTATGAATGCCAAATGCAGCAGCTACTTTGCCCTGATCCCCCCTGAGGGGGAGACACCAAGAGACACACTTATTCACAACTGGCCCTTGGGACTTCTTTATGCTTTTCCCCCATTTCCCCTTATATGAAATGTCATTCAGAAAGCAAAATCCTTGGGAAGCAAGATGATTCTTGTTGTTCCATACTGGTCTCATCAGATTTGGTTCCCCTTTCTCTTGCCTCATCTACTGGAGGATCCATGGATTCTGGACCCAGTTCCAGACCTGCTGACACATATGTCAGGAAAGTTCCATCCCTCTCTCCACACCCTCAACTTGACAGCTTGGCTGCTCCACTTCCAACCTTAGTCAGACTTCAGGATTTCACTCCAGCAGTAAAACATATCTTGATATCCTCTCATAAGCTTTCTACCAGGAAACTATATGCTAGTAAATAGAAAAGTTTAGATCCCTTCACTCCCCCAATTTCTTCAATTCTTGACTTCCTTTCAGAGCTCTTCCAACACGGCTGAGCCCCTGCCACAATTAAAGTTCAGCTAGCAGCTATTTCCAATTTCCACTTAGGACAGCATACACGTAACTTGATGGCACATAGACTGTGTAAAGCCTTTTTGAAAGGCACTTCCTTACTGAGACCTCCAGTTAAAGTACCTGTCCATCTTTGGGATTTAAATTTTGTCCTTTCACACTTAACCTCATCACCCTTTGAACCTTCATCCACTTGCGATTTGAAATTCCTCTCTTGGAAGATGATTCTTCTGGTACCCATAACCTCATCTAGAAGAGTTTCAGAGCTACAAGCACTTTCAGTCAAGCCTCCTTGTTTGATCTTCCATTAAGACACGATTTCTCTTCGAACTAACCCTTCCTTTCTCCCTAAGATTTGTTCCCAATCTAATATTAACCAAACAATTGAACTTCCAGTATTTTCCCTAACCATACCAACAAGGCAGAATACAGACTTCAACTTGATGTACATAGGCAACTGGGGTTATTTCTCCACAGAACTAAAGAATTCAGGAAGTCAGACCAGTTATTCATATCCTTTCTGGAGGCAAAAAAGGGTATGCCAGTCTCTAAAATCACATTATCTAATTGGCTTTCTAATTGCATAACATTTATATACTCTTCCAATAACAAGGAACTTCCCTTCAGAGTTAGAGGTCACTCAACCAGATCAGTAGCAACACCCACTGCCTTTCAAGCCAGGATTTCAATGGACAGTATTTGTGCAGCCACAACTTGGGCAAGCCCACATACTTATATTACTCATTACAAAGTTGACTTGGCCTCCAGGGACAGTGCTTCCTTTGGTTCCATGGTGCTCAAGAGTGTATTCCCATGAGCCACCCAAAAAAAAGGTGCTAGGGACGCTGCCCCACATGTAAGAATGAAGGTGAGATAGGACTACATAATATAAAGAAGTTATGTACTCACCATAACGTTCTGTTTGTAGTCCATCTCATCCTTCATTCTTACGAACCCACCTACCCCCCCATCCATATAGTCCTAGAGGACCTGGTAGAAAATTTTGCTCCTTCCTTATGTTGGAGACCTTTCACTATTGTTTCTCCTTTACCTGAGGGTACAGTACAACTATTTTCTATTATAGTTAGCAGCAAACAAGATCTGAGGATTAATACCACTGCATTATGAAATACCTACCTTGCCACGAGCCAACTTAGAGACTTCAAACTTTGTAAGCAGCTGAGTCGGAGCCAAAGATCAGCTCCAAACCCACATGTAAGAATGAAGGGCAAGATGGACTACAGACATAGAATGCTGTGGTGAGTACATAACTTTTTTTCGTGTGTTTCTTTTAAGTTAATAGGTTATGGGGGTGTTCTGTGGTATTTTTGAGGGTTTTTATTAAAATAGAGAGTCTTGTAAAATATGACATAGTTTAAGCTAGATATATGAACCAACTATGTAAAAGATCAACCTGACAATCTTTAGGGGGTGCATGCAACAGAAAAACTGGAAATAGGCATTTAAAAAAGCTGAACTATATAATAGGTGGGAATAATAACATAAATGGCCTCATAGGTATAGACAAAAATGGAAGAGTATTGAATTATATTTAGAACTGCAGAGTACAAATAGCAATGCTATAGGAGACACACTTGGTAAGAAATGAGCATGTGAATTTGATAAAAAGGATATTCAGCAGAGTATCAGGGACAAAGGAAAAGGGGAATACTTATACTAATTGTTTGAGGAGCTTCTGTACTGATAGAAGAGGAAAAAATATATTATACAATGCCTATTTAAAACGCTGATTTTGATTGGCCAGCCCAACGCGCCGCTAAATCTCAAATCCTCTCAATAAACTAGCGGAAGGTCCGGTGCTTTTCCTTTTTCCGTTAGTATAAAACATCTAAGCTAGTTTAATAAAGACATAACAATAGCGCAAAAAGTAAAAGCTCGCGGCCGTTGCTTTTTTTTTAACTTACGTTTCGCTATCATTAAACTTCTTAAACATGCACAACGAGGAAAGTATCTTGCGTCTCCATCGATCTTTTCTTAATGCTTTACCGTTTCAAAACCTCTTAACATACTCTAATAACATTTTTAAATAAAACGTACAGATCTCAAGGTTTTATTAGTTTAGCTTTTTGTTAAAGCTGTTAACATTATGTTAAACCCATTAGGAACATAGACAATGCTTTGCTCAGCAATGTTGATCTTGCCAGGACATGTGCTGTTGTGATGTACTCTGTAGGCATGCGAACCGCTGCGAGAAGGTGAGCAAGGCTGAGGGAACGAGGAAGGGCTTAAGAAGGATTTATAAAGATTTTCTATTAAAATGCCATTATTTTCTTTTCTTGTGGAATTATTATTCAAATAGTCATATTAATTTAACCCACGGTTGTATGCTGGATTTACCCACATTAGTGTAATGTTGGCTTCATTACCCCAACAAAAGCCCACCGTCGTAACCAAATGCTATAATAATAGATGACTTTTGTTAGTAAGGGGCTACTAGCAAGGAGGATTACTCAGACATGTAATTTATATTCCTCCTAAAACTGCTGTCATATGCTATGTTTGAGAAAATTTTGGAAGAAATAATTACTTTTGACAGGGAGTATTACTTACAGGTTAGTGACTGAAATTTGATTTGCAACAGTAAGGATGTATCTAAGGCACCTAAAAGGGAACATAGTAAAATAGGTTATTTGAAGTACTGAATATTATAACAGAGATAAAAGAACTGGAAGTGGGATCTTTAGAAAAGGGTAGGAGCAAAGTACATAAAAATGGGAATTGTGGGTGCAATATATGCAGAATAATGTTTTGAGGAACAGTGAGTTTTAAGGGAAGGCAGGAATTTATCAATTTATGTACTGTTGTATTGATAAATATACAAAAGCATGTATGCTGTATAATGTTTGAAACTGGCAGTATGTTAAAATGGTTTGTTTTCTTTTATATAAATGTGTGTATGTCTGCCTATGTCTTACATGATAATTCAATAAAGGTGTTAAAAATCAAATACATTTGGTTTAGATTTTGACTTCCATCTTCTAGTAATTGCTTTTTTGACAGCCAACAGGATTAAACTTAGTCTTACTATATCTAGGCAATTCAGATCCTGTGTCCCAGCTCAAAAATGAATTTCCTTAGTTACAGCCATTTGCTCATCCAATATTTCTGACAGCTACTCTATAGGGAATTTTTAAAATCTGCCAATTCATTGCAACCTCAAAATTATGTTCTCAGTAGTCTTTTTCGTCTCCATCACCCCTCCAACATTTGCGATCTACCTGAGGAAAAATTCTTTGAAGTCTGCTTGGGGTATAAAGGTACCAGTGCAAACAATTCCATTTTAAAATCCTAAGCCTTCCAGATTTTGTTGCATACTTGGAAGTCATGCATATGTCCTCCCATTGGTCTCTCTTAAATTGCTTTTCTAGTCTCTCCTTCCCTAATCTTTTCCAACCTCCTGTGATTGATTCTTAGTTATCATACAATTGTTTATATGCCCTACTAATTATTACTTTTTAACAGCAACTTCTGTTCTAGATTCAACTAAAACATTACTTGAGCATGTCTTTCAGTTAAGATTCCCATATTTTTCTCTCTTTGTCTGTATTATATTAATAATCCCTGGTAGGGAAGGTATCTCTAGCCTGTATCCCAAGTATCATCTTGACCTCATGCAATTCAATTACCTTTCCCTCTTTAGTTATTTGCTCCCCAAACTTGGGTTCCTTTGCCAGTTTTCTACAGTAAATTCCATTCCCTCTTGCCTATTTTCTGTACCCCTATTTGCAGTCTTCCCTAGTGACAAAATCTCCTTTCTCCATTCTTGTGTTGTCTTAGTTCTTAGAATACTTTCTGCTATTATCTCTTTCCATTTTGGATTATAACCTTCTACTTGTTTTGTGTATATGAGCCTTAACTGTGCAGCTGTAAAATATCCCTTGAAATCATATAGCAATAAACCACCTTGTTCTTTTGCAAGGATCAACTTATCCCACTTGACTCTTGCCCTTTTTCCCTCCCAGATAAATTCCTTCAACTCTTTATTAATTATTGTTCACAACAGCTCCACTGGATGATAAAAATATGCTTGACCCGTATATAAAAGTAAAGGGGCTATATCTTACTATCTATACACAAAAACAAGAGCTTCCATTTTTCTCATTTTTTATTGTTTTATATAGTCTCTTGCCACATATTCTTAGTTGCCTTAACAGAAACCGTGTTAATCCATATTCCTAAATAATTCATCTTATCATGCCCCCATAAAGATAGGTATTGCTAAACTGGTTTGGTTGATAATTCACAGCTATAGCTTTTGTTTTTTCTTCATTAATTTTATATCCCCCCAATGACCTGAAATTGTTTGTTTTCCACAACACTGAGATGTCCTTTTCTGGATTTATCAGGTACAAAATAATATCTGCAAATAAAGCCAACTTTTCTGATTACCATACCAGTTATATCTTTGCATTTTCGAGTCTCTTATTTTCTTTGCCAATGGCTCTTAATTTAAAGCAAATAACAAAGAGAAAAGAGGGCACCTGTGGCTGCTTACTCTGTTCAACACAACTTATAAGAGTGGAACTCTCTAACTTTAATTCTTGCCTCTGATCCATCATATATTCTCTTAATTAACCTTATTGTATAATAAAATGCAAATGCTTCCATTACCCTACTCATAATAGCCCAACTTACTCTATTGATTGCTTTCTCTGCATTAAGATCCACCAACAACAGTGGTATTTTCTTGCATTCTGCTTCCCTCCATATAACAATTGTTCTGTCAATATTGTCAGATGTTTGTTTCACCTCAGTAAAACAACATTGAGCCACATCTTTTTGGCAATACTTTTGCTGTTGTTTTTGCTAGTATAGACATAAACACTTTATAATCTTGGTTTAAAATTGACATGGGTCTATATGAAGCTGGGTCTGATGGGTCTTTACTGTCTTTAGGTAATATAACCACCACAGATGTCTTTCAAGATGCTGATGCTTCCCATCCTTTTAAAATACTATTAAAAATATTACAGACCTTCATCACTTTCTTCCATTCATCTCCACAGGAATATCATCTGTTCCTGGAGACTTTCCTGAAGATTGATTATACACCAAAATTTTTATCTCACCTCCTCCTGTCTTAACTGTTAGTCATTGAGCTTCATCTAGTCTTCCATAAATATTTGTTCTCTTCCTTAAATTCCTCATTGCCCTACTTTATACATTTTTTCATAAAATTTCTGAAATATGTGTAATACCTCTACAGGATCTATGGTTATTTTTCTTGTTATAGCCCCCCTCCAAGTTTGGCAACACCCCTTTCTACTTTCTGTTGCCTACATTGTGCTAAAAGTTTTTGCGCTCTGGAATTATTATCAAAAATAGTTTATTAACATCAGTCTTTCTAAACTTCTAAATATTATCCAGATACTCTTATTTTCATTTTAGCAATCTGCATTTGTGCCTCTTCTGTGAAACTCCCCTTATGTTGCAGTCCATTAACTTTTGTCAGCCCCTCCATGTAATTCCTACTACTTCTTAATCATAGCTCTTTCTCTTTTGTTTCTACTCTGTTTTTAAATTCTATTTTCATTTTATCCCGCTTGCTAGCTATAACTTCTAAAGATATTTATATCTTCCCTAATAACTCACAAATAATGCCTACTACTCATTTCTTAAATTCCTCTCTTTTTAACCGGTAGGTGCCATTGTCTCACTGTTACCTCATTGCACTGCATTGTTAGATTTTTTTTTATCAGTACATGATCTGAAAGAGTTACTGGATGTGCTTCAAAGTTTTCAACTAAATACACATGAGCCTGTGAAATATAATTTCTGTTCAGTCTAGCCCAGTTATTGTACATTGAGGAGTAGGTTCATAGCTTCATAGGTCCATAGGTGTTTACTAGGCTAATGACCACAAGGGCCTTTTTAAGACTAGCCATGCATCCCAAATCTCTGACAAGTTCTGATGTCCTTGATAAGTGTAAGCATGGACCTGGAAGATGAATAATCTGTAAATTATGTTCAAGTTCGTACTATTGAATTTGTGTTATCCATACCAAATATTTTCATAAATGTCTTCAAAAATCTACTCTCTTTTATATTTTTCTATCTAGGTCCCCTGATGCATCCACATTGTTGCAAATCAAGTTCCAGCCCCCACCTATAAGTAATATTCCCTGCTGAAAGCTGATTATTTCGCCTACAAATTTCTTAATCTCCATAATAGCAGGTTTTGGTAAAATATAAATAGATGCCAGTGTAATTCTCCCTTCTTGCTAATAGCCTGTTAGAACCTCAAGTCTAGCATTATTCCCAGGGATTCAAAAAACTCCATGTAGGCTTTGCATAATGCCTACATGGAGTTTACGTTTGTGCTACAGTGTGCACAATGCATATTAATGAGGCTAGCTACGTTTTACAGGCTGTAATGGTGTTGCTGGCCGCCAAACCTCATAAGCTAACATGGATAGAAATTCCATGTAAAGAAGAGCATCTACAGTGCACAAATTTGTGCAGAATGCCACAATGATCACCACACCAGGGCTTTACACATAGAGAAACCTTGTCAGCAAAAGCAGATAGCAATTCTGTGTAAGGAAGTGCATGTACTGTACATGGATTTGTTCGCAATGCCACAGTTTTCACCAGGGGTTTTACAAACAGCTGTCATTGTGTTAGTGCAACACATTTGCACAGAGGCCAACTTAATGAGAGTAATAACCACACCTGGATGTGCTGAAGTTGAATATACTGCTCGTACACCAAGGATGCAAATGATAGTTTATTCCTTCACAGACACAAATTAAAATTGTAGAAGGTTTGAAGGCTTTCAACTGTATCACAATCACCCTCAGAACCTCAGATTATTATACAATCTCTCCTATTTATATAGTCATCTACTAAAATTAAAGTGCATTATTATTAGGTTCAAAAAAAGCGTAAAAGCCTTAAAGGCATACATATCAATGAAATAAAAAGGTAATCTGATCGAATTTGGTAAACAGGCCTTCAATTCAAAATTGTTTGAGGATAGGAAACGTTTGAGAAAATAATATAAAAATCTAAAAAATTACGTAAAATAGTGTGATGATACCATAGTGTATATACTCTAAAAATAACAATACTTATAATTAATATTTCTGGCAAACAATTAATATATAAATGTAAAGCTTTAACAAGCCCAACATACAGCTCCCGCGATCAGAACCGCGATACTTCTGCAGTTGGTAAATTTTGTTGAATAACCATGCATACTATGTCATCTATGTCATCGTTGGTTAACAAACAATGAAACTATTTCTAATATCGTCAGTTCAGGAACTTTTGATTGTGAGTTTTAATATATGGCCTACTATGTGTTGGTTTAATATAATCTATGAGTATAGCAATATATATTATAAATTATATTATATAACATATTATATTTTTATATTATAATTATATATACAATATAAATTATATAAATAGCCATGGGTATAAAATATAAAACATTCTCATAATAACAACAACATTAATATCAACAACATTAATATATATTCTTATAGACTACATAAAGCTGAAATTTATAAATTAAGATAAAGCTAAAGGGTTTAATACTAATAAATTCATTTAAACCAGGTTTCCTGGTGGAATCAGTGAAAATGCAGTTGGCACAGTATGAAAGTAGATGGCAAATCCACTATAAAAATAGGAGATTGTGTAATAATTAACTGTTCTGAGGAAGACTGTGATACAGTTGAAAGCGCTAAACCTTCTACAATTTTGTTCTGTGTTTAGTGAAGAGCAGTATATTCAACTTCAGCACATCCAGGTGTGGTTATTACGTTGGATTCTATGTACTTGGTTCCAACTTAATGAGAGGACAATAACCAGTAGTTTGGACATATTTGGCATAGATATCACATAGAAATCTGTTGGAATGTGACACTCACAACGTCTTACAGTGACAGATGTGAACAAAGCCATAGTAATGGGGGATACAGGGCTAGAAATAGGGACAGATTTTTAATATTGCACTGACAAACTTAGGAAGTAGATAGAATACATAGGTTGTACATTAGCATAAACTGTCTGAAGAACATGAAGCTTGAAACTCAAATGTCAGTCATCATTTTCTGACTGTACTCTGCAATGACATGCCAGTGATTTGCCAAAAGAAAAAATGTTATGAGAAAAAGATCATAAATGAGAAACAAAAACTGGACACTCTGCACAGATCAGGACAGTTGAGAGGTATGCACTCAAACGTATGTAATATTGAGTCATCTCAGTCCAGAAATCATCCCAGTGATATGGTAGGAAGCCACATATTTGTTAAGAAAAACATCTGGACATCCTTGGAACATCTGGACAGTTGAGAAGTATGAATGTGAAGTATATGGTCCAAACACAGTACAGGACAGTGTACCTACAGTGCAGAGTGTTGTGATATCCCATTCCTGGCATTTGGTACTGAAGCTTTGTTAATGATCTATAACTGGACATAGGACTGCCATGTAAAATGATTACCCATGAGAAGTGTGTGTATTGAATAGGGACATGCAGATGAATTCTAGGAATGAACACAGGGAAAGTATACAGGTGAAACTCCCACATGTACAGCAGAGGACAGCATGTCAATGGAAGATGGTTGCAGCAGCAACACTATATGGTACAGTATGGACTGCACAGTGAAATTTTGTTGTCTGTGACTGTCAGACAGTGTGACATAACAATAGGGAGGATGTCTTTGTGAGATAAGAATCCTTACATGAATAATGCAGAGGAATATCAGGGATTCGACATACAGCTGGGGGTATGGTACATATTGGGAAGTTGTGCAAAAGGATATACTTGAATATGAGTGCACTCTCAGCATATGTCTCCAGCAAGGGGGCCACAGGTAAAGGATCATGGAAAACAATACAATAACCAACCAGAATCATGGACAGTTTCAGAATACCACCACCACTAATCCCATGCCTCTGATGTAACTTATGTGATGTGGAGTGATAACAGATGAGCCCACACACACACGTCCACTATTATGATACATCTGCACTCTATATTTGGGTAATCATACTCACTGTCCTGGTACTGTAATGTCTTTTGGAGGTGTTAGGAGGGACACTGCTATACCTGTGTGTGACAGTATGGTCAATACAGGCTACTTGCCTTGTCTGCATGGCATATATCTTTGACACAATCCACACTGTTACAAATGATATACTGCCATTAATGTTGTCAAACACCTATGTATGCAGCGTGTGCATAAGCTGAACAGGTAGCACACATGCATCTGGTGTAACAACTCTCTAAGGCCAAGAGCACTGCATCAGTGGGCCCAGACAATATCCCTGGATGCCGTTTAAATAGCATGAAACATGACCTATCAGGCCCCCTGGAATTCCTATTTAACTGTAGCCTCCAAACAAGCTTCATGCCTCATGAATGGAGAACAGCAATAATCATCCCTCTGCACAAAGGTGGCCCATCTACAGACCCCAGAAGCTACAGATCCATAAGTCTCATTAGTCTTGTATGTAAAGCCATGGAAAGAATAATCATGGAAATGATCACTAGTGATATAGGAAACCTCCAGACACTATACCCAACCCAGTTTGGTTTCGTCAAGGGCAGAACATGCCTACTCAACCTGTTGGATTTCTTTGAGAAGGTCACCAAAGCAATGGTTGAGGGCAAAATGGTTCACACTGCCTACCTTCACCTAACCAAAGCATTTGGGCATTGTTGACAAACTCAAAAAAATATGTACAAACCTGTATATCACAGGGTGGATAGCCAACTTCCTCACGGGCAGGACCCTTGCAGTTAGAATAATTGGGGAGTCCACCTCTACAAAGAGGTCAGTCACAAGTGGAGCCCCTCAGGGATCTGTCCTTGGACCACTCCTTTCTGGCACTTACTTGTCTGAAGTCACGGGTGGTATCTGTGGTCTCTGGCTGACTACATTTGCAGATGATTACAAATTAGGAGCTCTCATTGAATCCCATGCTGACAAAAATTTTCTCCAGGAAGGGCTGACACAGACAAACAACTGGTGTCAGAGCCATGGACTAAAGCTTAATGACAAGAAATGCATAATAGTATCCATCAAGAAATCATCCACCCCTGGTAACTATCATATTAACAACACACCCCTTAGAGCTGACCCAGTAGTTATGGACAAACACAGCAACTTATAAACAAAGGTATGGCTCTATGTCCAAGAAAGTCATTGTTCACTGTATTTCACATTCATCAGCCCCATCATTGAGTACAGTGCCCCCTTTGGTATGTATCTAACTAGGCATATCCAAAAATTGGAACATCTACAGAAGTTCCTCACTAAAAGAATACAGGGTGTAAGTAAAATGTCCTATGCAGACCACTTCAAGGCCCTATCCCTGTATTAGGTCTCCTGCAGTCTTTTGAGGGGAGATCTATGTCTGGCATACAGGGCATTGTCAAACCTCACTCTGATGGACCTCCTGTGTATCCATAAATCAAACACCACCAGATTACCTGTTCTAAAGACTTAAACCCTGCCTGTGATATAAATAAAACCTGCTGGAGAGATAGGTATGTATCCCAGAGACTACCCCCTCTATGGTACAGGCTCCCCGTCCATGTGAAGCAGTGTTCCTCCACCAACCCAATTCAAGTGCGACTTGGACAATTGGATGGGAAACCAGAAATTCATCCCTTGATTGGTACCTATGTCTCTAATGGACATAGGTAACCTGTAAATGGTTAATTTCCCAGGCCCATGCATACACTTATCAAGGGTATCATAACTTGTCAGAGATTTGGGATGCATGGCTAGACTTAAAAGGGCCCTTGTGGTTGTTAGCCTAGTAAACACCTATGGACCTATGAACCTATTATCAATATCTAAGTACACAGACTACAAAACACAGTACTTAATGCTAGCACTGCAGCTCAAGTCTGGTTTATACAGGCATGCAGGCGAACTTATAGTAGATGACATCAGCAGGCCATGTGGGATACAACAGGTTGGGAGGCCTGTATGAAATGGATGTGTAGGCATGAGCAAGTATCAAAATACTGGCAAGCCATGTAAATGGAGAAGTAACTGTATGATATACACATCTGCTCTGCTGTCTAGACACACATACACACAGTCAACTGCATTGAGACTAGAACTCCTACCTAAGTACATAGACTACACAGCACAGTATGCTATGCAAGCACCATGGCACAAGTCTGTTTTATACAAGAGTGCAGGTGAACTTATAGTAGATGACATCAGCAAGCCATATGGTTGACAACAGGTTGTAAGGCCTGCATAGGCACATAGCTTCATAGGTTCATATGAGGCAACTAGCCTGATAGCACAAGGGTCTTTAGAAGCCTGTCTGTGTAAAAAGACAAGCACCATTGTTGAGCATAGTTGGATGGCCATTTTTAGCAGAGCATGTTTGTGAGCAGCACCAACTGGCCCTGTCCATGAGGAAATAGGTGCCAGCCCAGAGGTGACTTTACAATCACCCAACCAGTAGTCAAGGTTGTGCTTGAGCAGGATTATTGAGGAGCACTGCTTCACATGTACTGGGAGCCTATTACAGAGGAGTGTTAATCACTGTGGGGTATATCTGTTGCCCCGGCATGTTCTGTTTGTCACAGGCTAGGCTGAGAATCCTGGGACAAGTTATAGTTGTCCCATTTGAATTGCAGATGTCCATCATTTACAGAAGGCCAGGGTCTGAGACTGCTCTACTGGGCAGCCATAGGTCACCTCTCAGCAGTCTGGATGATACTGAGTATAGTGACAGGTATGTCATTCTTTTCATGTATGTCATGTTTGGAGGCCTGGGAGTCTCCCAGGCACAAATCTGTGTTCTCTCCATTTGCTGCAGATGTTTGGTGAGGTACAGAAAGATGTGAGCATTGTATCCCATTATTGGTGTGATAAGGGTAGAGTACAGCAGAGGTATGACTGCCTTGGTCTTGGAATGTGATGTTCATATGTATGATGTGTGCAGTGCAGATTGTGTATGTCACCACTATGGGCTCATAGTGATAAAAGTGTAGATTGCTATCAACATATGTTCCCAAGTCTCACAACACTGTCTTTGAGCTTGGGGTGCTATGTATATCATAATTAGCAGGGATACTTCATTTATAAAGGTGACAAAGAGTCATTCTGTGCTTAAAGTTCAGTCTGTGTTGGCCCCTACTGTAATATGTTACCATCACTGGGCGACTGAGTGCAACCAGTTAATAATCATCTGCAAACTTGGTAAACCATAGGCCATCTACTGTTGTCTGTGTTTCATGGAAGTATTTCCCAAATAGTTGAGGGGCCAGCACCCATCCTTGTGGTATTCAACTGGTAGTGCGCTAGTGGTGGGGGTGCAGTCCCAAACGTTGAGTGTGTGTGTGTGTGTGTGTGTGTGTGTGTGTGTGTGTGTGTGTGTGTGTGTGTGTGTTCTGTTGTTGAGCCAGTTGGCTCTCCATCTAGTAAATGTATGGCCTAATTTCCAGATGGGAGATTTTCAGTATGAGATAGTGGGGGATAGTATCACAGGACTTGGATAACTCAAACATATGTGATATGCCCTGTTGTCCCTCATCCAGGTCTTTGGGGTCCGTATCCAAGAGGTCCCCAAAATTCAATAAGCAAGATCTACCCTTGCAAACCCAAAATGGGTAGGGTCAAGTGTATTGAAGGTCACTTCTGTCCCCTGTCCCTGTGGATATGGTCCATGCTGATTCCTGCAGTAGTATTGCATATAAGGCTTTTAGGCATATTGGTCAGTAGTTGTAGTTCTGCATGTTACCAGACTGATGTGCTTTGCATAGCACACATTTGATATTACATTTTCTAGTGTGGTTGATATATGTTTGGAAAAAGTACTGAGACCTCAGGGTTGTAGTGCTTGGAGGGGGTGCCAACACATGGATGTATTTTAAATATATGACATACAGTTAGATAGGGCCCTCAGTTTGTAATGTTTCTACATGTACTTTCATGTCATACAAAGGAAGTAGTGGACAATATACAGCAGAAACACAGTATAATATATACATTTTCATAGTGCGAGGAGCAGCGGGTTTGTGTGATGGGTAGCAAAGTGTATCCGTATGTGAGATGCACTTGTTTGTGCATTTCTAAGCACTGCTAAAGTCTGACAGTATTGAGTCTGAGGAATACACCTGCTACTTAATTGACTTTGTGGCAGCAGGTGTTAATGTAGTAATATGTTCCTTTTTTTAGTCCAGATGGTACTGGGTCAGACTACAGCTGCATCTAATACTTTTAACTACTTTTGCTTTACCGTTGGTGCATGATACACACCATCTTGCAATAATGGATTAAAGACAAGAATGGGGAAGATAGGACAGTGGTGAAATGGGGATGCTAAAGTCTGACAGTATTGAGTCTCTGGAATACACCTGCTACTTAAAAATTCTGTGGTGGCATATGTTAATGCAGTAATACACTTCTCTCTGGGACCATATGGTACTGGGTTCAAATACAACTGAATCTAACAATTTTAAGTACATTTGTATTACGTTACTGCTAGCTGGTGCACAATGCTCACCATCAGGCAATAATGCATTCAAGAAAAGAAATGGGGAAGATAGGACAGTGGTGAAATGGGGAGTAAGCTGGGGAAAGAACAAATGGAAAGCAGTACAGGAATGTGCAGGAGCGAGATAGGAAAGAACCATAGTTATCCATTTCTTCAACAGTAAAAACTGATAATATATGCAGAATATTAGCTGAATCAATAAGACATCTGTGCAAAATGGAGAGCTAGGTATGGGACAATTTTTTTTTTGGAGAAAGAGAAGATTGTTAGGGAAGGGACATAGGTATGTCTAGGTCTAATAAGTTGGGTAAATGAGGAAGCAATTGCAAACAGACAAGATTCAGGGATGGTGATGGACACGAGGTCGATGAACACCATGGATGGGGACATCCAGGACCCATGGACATCAAGCTGGTTGAAAGTGAGAATCAAGTCCTCACCCACAGGACTGTCAGCACTGTCACCTCACTCCTCCACTGGCTGGAGCACTTCATGTCTCCTTCTCCTCCTACTGGTCCTGCATAAAATGAGGGAGAGTAGCCCCTCCATCTAGTGTAGGTGTGCACCAAACAGTGAAGTGCACAACCCCATGCACCATCCCTGGCAGTTCAGTGCAGGTGATCAACTCACCACCCCTGCCACTTCTAGAAGGCCTATCCTTTGGAGCAGAACTAACTGATGGGGCAGGTAGTGCAGGGGCAGCAGAGATGGTGCTGCCAGTTTGGCTCTCAGACATGTTGGGCAATGGTGCTGGGGCCAGTGGATCCTGTGGGGCAGGCCTGCCTCACTGTGCTGTGGAGCATTTCATGATGTGATACACATGAATGGCATGGACACAATCTGATGACACATAATAAAATAAAACACCCACAAAAAAAAGAGAGATAAGGGTTGTGGTGAGAGAAAAAAAAAGAGATAAGATTAGTACTTTGATATGTAACATACAGTGCATTAATATAGTTATTTGACTCTATTGTCTTACCTTTAGGGTCTAATGAGGGGATAGTACAGTGGGACAATGACCTTTTTTTCTGATGAAAAAGCCCTTCATGATGTGTGCCACATAGAAGGATTTCCTTTGTGACTGGGGGTTTGTGGTTATCGAGTGCACTGTCCACCCCACACTGTCCACTTATCTCTCTTATCACACTTTTTCTGTGTTTCTGCCAATAATTCCTTAGATACATGTGACATGGAATTTTTTTTTTTCCCAAACATTTCTTGGCATTGAGCTTGCACCCATCTTGGCTCCATGGCTCTGGCACCAAGAAGCTGTTATATCCTATCCACATCATTTGAGAGTTAGATAATTTGTTCAATAATCAGTTCAATGAGTCAGTCATTAGCCAAAAACTCCAGCCCAGCCTGTGTAGTTGAGATGTAGATCAGAGAAGTAGAAGTAGAGAAGATGCCAGAGCTGAACCCTCCACTTGTCCTTGAGGTACTCCCACTGTCACTTGTCTGAGCTGATTTTTTGGTGGACTACTTTACAGTGGTGTTCGTAACCATTGGGTGGTGCAAGGATTATTAAAGCCCTTAGTAGTAATCCATGACTTAGTAGTAAGTTTATCTATGATTCCAGAGGGTTGGCTAGATAGGCTAAGGCAAGGCCTAGATAGGCTTGTGTGTGGCTGGCCCCTGGATTCCATGGCTCTGGAGACCAAGGAGAAGAGATCAACAATCAGGAGAACAAATCGCCCAAACACAAACCAAAGTTGGGTGGGTCTTTCTTCTTTCGGTTCTTTGATATGTTCTTCTTTATAAGTTCCATGATAATACGCAGACATGCGGATTGCATATCCAGGATCCATGGTGGGATGATCCAAGGATCCCCAGGTGATTGGGATGTGATTGGGAGTGGAGCACAAGAACCCGTCGGGGCTATGATTAAACCTGCTGTGATAGGTGATTGCCACATCATAGTGAGGTGCATGTAGAGTTGACCAATATCATGTAGGGTCCATGGATGCTCATCTCTTCCCTTCATCTAGCGTTTGTGATGCTGTAGAGCGTATTGCTGGAATTTGGCAATCTTGTGGTATATTACTGGGAATTTGGGGGATTGAGAGGGTGAAGTTTACTACCATTTAGGAGAGCCAGGATATTGGCATCGTCCAGGGATCAGTGGCCATCCTGCCATTCTGTTTTTATATCAAACCATATCCTGTTATACTCTTAAGACTAGCAACCCCTAACAGACAACTTACTAATTTTAAGACTAGCAGCTCTTAACAGATGCACACAATACTACAGATTGCAGCAAGTACTCCTTCACATGTGCATGTATTCTACATATGCGTTTTCCAGTTATCCAGATTACAGTGTACAGCAGGGCATGTGTTCCACTGGTACAGAGCTTTTACTTTAAACCTTTAAATTACACATAATTGAAGAATTAACAGTTATTGTATATGTGATGCCCACCACTGCTACCAATATGTGATGACCACCAATATGTGTCATCACCATGCCGAGCCAGTAATCAAGGAGCCTGAATCCTCATCACTGACACTGGAGAGGGACGTGCACTTGGAATACAAATGGATACCCTCAGTATTTCCAGATGTAGAGTTCTCTGCATCAAGTACAATTGCCCTTAAGAGCACACAAGGAACACACTTGATCCAAGATCTGGATGTCTCTATATTTGTCTCCCTCCAGCTCCACAGTAAAACTCCCCACTGGTACAGCTGTAGGGTTTGGTTTTCATCCAAGTGTCCAAGCCAAGTCGTCCAGCACCCTCTCTGTGAACTTAGTTCTGTGTGTCCCTGCCCCAGGTAGTTGACACACTCACTCTTTAAGATTTAATTTTCACAGACACACACACATGCACACACCTGGGAAAAGCTGGCACAGATTACCCACTCTACCAACTTTGCACAGACTTATAAGGTATTTAGCACTGCCACCAGTCAGTTACTATAAGACTCTTAAAATGGTATCCTGTGTAAAAAGTATACTGTGTAATATTGATACTAATACAAATGGTAGTAGCTCACCAAGATGGTTAGGCCTTCTGGAGTAGCCCACACAGTATCACCAAATAAATATAAGCACTCTGAAAGGTTAAGTACTTTCCACAAGGATCAGCCACAATAAAAGTTTTAAATATATTTAATAATACATAATAAAAGTACATGAAAATACTGAATATATATTCACAGTAAACCACAGAGTTCAGATCACAGGAATATAGACAAGAACATTGATGGACAGATTCAGACAAATAAAGAAAAAACAATAGCTAGACTAATGTTCACTATATTCCTGACTGAATCTAAGATAATTTTACTGTTCCCTAGTTAAGTTACTTACTACCACAAGGCAAGATGCTGTGGGTGAGACTCTTTCTAATCAGACTTCCCAAACAGAATATTCAATATTCTGAGATCTCTCATTGTAATATATGTATAATTTCTAAGAGAGCTGGCAGAATGACCTCATCTGGTCACCTGACTCTTAGGTTCTCACAGTATTCCCATTTGAAGCTGAGACAGGAACTTAGCACAGACAGCCACAATACACATCCAGATGTTTATGGCAGTGCCAGGGGCCTCCTCTCTTTTCACTGAAATAATGGGCAAAGGCTTTTCTCCAGACCCCGCATCTCCAGTCCTATCCATCACTGTGGGGTGCCTATTAATGGCTTAACAGCTCATTTACTTTCCCTTATTTTTCTTAACGTTAACCTCTGCTGTGCCAGTCTCTTCTACTAACACATGTATGTACATTTCTCTTCATTTCAACAGGGTGCACTGTTGACAGATTTCAACACAAGCAAAGCTTACAAATAGACCTTCAGCACAAGCATCTGTACAAAATCAGTTTGATATACAAATTACATACAGTTCTAATATATTTTATAAAATATCTTGTATAAATCAGCTTGATATTCAAAGGATGTTGTTATTCGCAAAACTCAAGCTGGTTATGCTGGCACTTGCCCATATCATCACAGTATAGTTGTGAAGTGTGGTATTTGAACCCACCACCTCTGACTAAAAGTCTAATATTGTACTCTTGATTTGTGCTTCAAATTAATGCATGTACACTTGCTTTGATACAACTGTATAAAATACCAGGCAAGTTATCTTTGTTTGTACTATAGACTAATGTATGCATACTTGCTTTTACGGTTGTGATATGTGTGCTCAGTTTGATACAACTGTATAAAATACCAAAAAAGCGATCTTCAACTTTTAATATTACCATAACACTGCTTTTCTGCTATATGCATACTAGCTTTCTTCCTCATCCTCACCAGTCTAGTGGCATGGGTCCTAACATTGCACTCCCTCTCCATGGCAGCTGTAGAAAAAAAAACAGAACAGAATACCATTATGAATACCAGTCTTGCCTATATTCAGATTTTAAGCCTTACAATTACTGTCTGTAGTTTACTTACACATCTTTGGGATGTCCTCTGTCCTAAATTCCTCAATCCAAGCATCAAGGGTACCCCCTTCCTACGACGCAGGTCAATAAAGTGTTGCCTACATTGGTCACCAGTGTGAGGATACTAGTGCACTGGTCACAGCTTGGGCCAAACTAACCCAAGCCTCTGATTTATACTGGGACACAAAATAGTTCCCCTGCAGCAACCTGGCACTGTGGTGTTTCACTAGGAATCCAACAAAAGTCCTGTACTCCTCGACTCCCCATCTCTGAGACCTAAATCTCACACTCTCTCCACAAATGTGTCCCATGGCTTCCAGGAATCAAGAGCAATGGAAACTGATGGTTTTCCACCAATTCCAATTATTGCATTTGCCGGGAGTGTGCACACTGAAAATGTTGCGCATTGTTTACCATCATGCAAACACAGTGCCTAGGGATGCTCACTGCCGGGCAATGCGTTTGTGTAATGGTAAACAGTGTGCAACAGTGGTATGCAATGCAATTTCAGGGTTATTTGATGTACAGGCACTTGTGTTAGTCAAATGTGAAGACCATGTCAGTTCAGAGAACACAAATATATACCCACAGTCATGCATTTGAGAAGAAATGTGATAATACAAAGATAAAGAAATAACTAACACAATATTAGAGTTTCAATAAAGAAAGAAATAACTAACACCATATTAGAGTCTCAGCCATCATACATATAATTTATATCAGCTAGACTATGTCAAGTGTTATAAGTGAGAGTGACTATAACGGGAAGTAGAACAACAGTAAAAGTGTATAGAATATGCTGTATTTAAACCCAGGACCATGTTTATGGCAGTTCTGCACTTACACCTGTTGCCACAACAATGTTAAGAAAACACTTATCTATGTTGCAGTTCATTGCTATAAACTGCAATGTCACAACAGTAAAACAAAAGTTGCACACCCTGTACTAGAACCCAGGACCATCTGTACTCCAGCCCTACACTTACACCTGCTGTCACAGAATTACTTACACAATATTGCATATTTTAGGATTCATTCTTAAGGTCTCGCTGTTAACTGTTGTGCAACATTACATAACTGGTTTGCACAATGCCCAATAGTATTAATTGAATGCATCCGGCTTCTATTTTTGGCTGTCTGGGTCCTGTCTGCTGCTGGGCTCCAGCGCTTTGTGCACACCAGATAAACACAGCCAAACCTGACATCTATTCCCCGTGTTTGCTCTGAGTGGTGCAGTGTACAAATGTGAGAAAAGAAAAAAAAAAGAGAAAAGGATTTGAACCCAGTACCATCTGGCCCCCAAAAAGAAAAATATCACTGCATTAACACATGCTGCCACAGAGTCAGTTAAGTAGCAGGTGTGTTTCATAGACTCTGTAGTAACTGTCAGACGTTAGCAATGTGGCTCATGTTTGTGCGCAAACAGGGGTGTCTTGCATGTCTATACACTTTGGTAATTGTTGCACAATTGAAAAATACATGTTATTAAGTATTACTGCTGTTTACTGTCCATTTCTTGTGTATGACATTACATCACTTGTGGAAAAATTAAAAACTGAAGGCCCTATCTCACAGTATGTCACATATTTACAATACAGCCATGTGTTGCCCTCGAAGCACTGCAACCCTGGTGTCTCAGTACTTTTTCCACACACATATATCACCTACACTACAGAAAGTAATATCGAATGTTGTGTCATATGCAATGCACATCAATCTAGTAACATGCAGAACTACAACTGTTGACCATTAAGCCTAACAAGCCTTATCTGCAAGGCTAGGAAGGGTCAGCATGGACCTTATCCACAGGGACATAGTTGACCTTTAACATAATTGAGTCAAACCATGTGTGATACCCCTGCACTGGCGTAGTAATCAGGGAGCCTCAATCCTCACCAGTGGCAACATTCAGGGATGTACACAATGGGAGGATGACAAGTATACACACACACACACTAAAGTACAAATTCCCTTAAGAGCACACAGATATCACAGTCAGTCTGGGGCTAGTTTCTCCCTCTTTCTCCAGATACCCAATAAGACTTCCCACAGGCACAGCTATAGGGTTAGGATCTTAGCCGAGTGGCCAAGCTAAGACCTCCAGCACCCTCTCTGTCCAACCAGTCCTTCATGTCCCTGCCCAAGTAGCTGACACACACACACTTTGAGATTTGATTGATATAAAAACACACACACACCTGGGAAAGGCTGGCACAGGTTTACTAGCTATTCCCCTTCTGCCCAGACTATAAGGTAGTACCAGCTGCCACCAGCCACCCTTACTTATCAGCTACTATAAGGCCCTTACAAAGGGTGTCCTATCCTACTTTGTAATGTTATTAATCCAAATGGTAGTCTGACCAAGAGCAAGGCTGTTTAGGAGTGGCCTGTACAGTGTCACCAAATACATATGCAAGTACTCTTAAGAGATTAAATATGTCTCACAAATATCAGCCACAAAAAGGTTTAAATATATTTAATAATAAAAGAACAAGACAATACTCAGTTACTTCAGAGTTCAAAATCACAGGAAATATTTTAAAACAGCATTGCGGAACAGTCTCACATAAATACAGAAAACATCTAAACTAATCTTTACTATATTCCTATCTATCTCTAAAAGATACTATGCCCTAAGTCTTACTTACAGACAACACACAGGCAGAAGTGCTAAGTGGATGTTTCTAGGTTCAAGACGAGATATAAAATGCCCATTCTCTCTCTGAGAGAGTTCTTAAATTAATAATAAACATTACTGCTGAGATAGCTTGGATGACATCACTCTTTGCCACCTGAATTCAATTGCCAGGCTAAACAGATACTAATAGAATTTTAACAGATACTAATAGAAGTTTAACATCTCTGTGTGAGAAGTACATATCTCTCAGAAGTTTGCAGAGCATGGAAGTCGTAAAACAATAAAATGCTTTTACATTTGAAACCTACTAATTATTTCTGTTTCAAGACCATACAAAAAACAAAATCTTCTAGCGCTAGACATTGTGTCTGCTATTGAACTGAAACTGAGAGATAACACAATCGTAAAATACTTTAATTTCAACTTATTTTCTTGAAGTTTTGCAAGTTAACTCTGTATGTTCCAGCTTCTGCTATTAAAATATTAATTTGCACAGGTATACAGTTTATATACATTTCTATTCTTTTCCAGTAGGGTACACTGTGGACACATCCTTGAAGCTCAGTACTGTACAAACCCTGTTCAACACACACTTCTGCACCAGTAGTTTAATATACACACAACATGTAGTTCTTTTACATTTGTAAGACAAGCATATGAATCATATTAATATTCACAAATTACATATGATTATTTACAAAATTCCAGATAGCTGGAATGGCAGTGTTACACCATGTTGTGTTTGTCAAGGACAGATCTTGCCTATCGAACCACATGGATTTATGTGATACTGACCCTGAAGACCTGGATGACAGATAACAGGACATACTGCCTTTGTTCAGTTATCCAAGGCTTTTGACAATATCCCTCCATTAATGTCTCATGGTAAAATGTTTTATCTGGGAACTAAGTCATATGGTATTAGCTGCGTAGGCAACTGGCTCACCAACAGAGCACACACTTTTAAAGTTGGGACTGCACCTCCACCACTAACCCACTCACCAATGGAATACCACAAGGAACTGTGCTGGGCTATCAATTGTTTGGAAACTACTTCCCTGAAACTCAGCCAATTGTAGGTGTCCTGTGGTTTACCACATTTGCAGATGACTGTTGATTGGGCACACTTGTGTAGATTCCCCAAATGATGGTAACATATTACAGAAGGGTCTGCCAGAGACAAATGATTGGTGCCAGACTCACAGACTAAACCTTACAGCAAACATTGCCTCATTGTTCCCTTTGACAATGAAGTACCCTTGCTAATTATGATATACGTAGCATCCCTCTCATCTTAAATGCCGTAGTGTGAAACTTGTGAACATGTTCATTGCAAACTACACTTTCATCACTATGTGTCCATATTGGTGAGACACACATTCTGCATTGCGCGCATCATATATGGACATCACATCCAAGACCAGGGAGGTCATAGCTCTGTTGTACTCCACCCTTATCAGACCACTAACTGAGTACAAGGCTCCCTTCTGTCTGAACCTCACCAGGCAACTGCAGCAAATGGAGAAAAAATTAGAAGTTTGTGACTGGGAAACTGCAGGTCCTCCAAACATCACATACATGGAAAGACTACAAGAGCTATCACTGTACTCATTTTTTTGCAAGATATGCTGAGAGGTGACCTATGCCTGAGCTGCACAGAAGTATCAGACCTTGCCCTACTGGAAATGCTGGACATCTGCAAATCAAATGGGACAGGAATAACTTGGGCCCAGGGTTCTCATGTAGGGGAAACAGATATACCCCGCCAGTGACTCACACTTCTCTGTTATAGGCTCCCACTGAGTGTAATGCAGTGCTCCTCAATGACCCTTTTCAAGCACAACCTTCACTACTGGTTGGGTGATTATAGAGTCACATTTGGGTTGGCACCTATGACCCCCAGAGACAGGCCCAGTTGCTGCTGCTCACAAAATTGCTCTGATAACGACCAACTAAATATGCTTAATAAGGGTACTTGTGTTTTTACAAAGTTAGGTTTCTATTGCCTCATGTATACTGACAACCATGTAGTCATAAAAATTACAAATACAGTATGTGAAAGATACTATACAATGAATCTAGAATAAATGCTCTCTCTCTGTCAGAGGTAACAACAAACCAGATATCAAACAGGTCATCAATACACATGCTTCACCTCCTCAATAGACCAAGTGCACAACACATAATCCCATGTATGGAGAGGTAATCATTAGAAGCTTACCAAAAGAGCAGAGACCTTGCAAATGCAAACCTGCACACATTACAGTCAAAACGGTACCCACTACACATAAAAACTGTATAAGTGTGTTAGCCATTAAGCCCTTAAGGCAAAACACCTGAAAACCAATATCTTGGTCATAGGCAAATCCATAGTGAGACAGGCAGATGTCCCCCTCACTAGGTTGTACAAGGAGAAAGTCACTGTCAGCTGCCTGTTAGGTGCCAGGATTCGCAAAGTCATGCACACACTCAAGTCTCTCAACAACAAGCACAGTTACACTTCTGTTGTACTCCATGTTGACATTAATGACTTGAAACATATCTCACTGGACTGTATGAAGAGAGATATGACTGAGCTGTTAGATTATTTGTCCCAGACAGGTATGTTGGTAGCCCTAAGTAGCATTCTACCTACACCCAGGATGATACCTCAATACAAACAAAATAATTATCAACTTCAACAAATGGTTTAGCTACTGGTGTCAGACCAGGGGCATCCAGTATTTGTCAGCCTGAGATGATACAGTCAACAGACCATGCTGCTTTGCTATGGATGGTCTTCATTGGTCATCCCCTTGCATTTTGGTTACTGGCCTAGGTACTTGCCTCTCCCATAGTGCCTTTTTAGGGACTATCATAAGAACAAAATACCTGATGTAAAAATGTTCTCAAAAGCAAATTCAAGGTTATGCTGCTTAATGCTAGGAGTCTATATCAAAAACTACACTGAATGGAGGCACTACTTATTTGGGAAGATGTTGAGGTTTGTGTAGTCAAAGAGACATGGTTTAGGTCCACAGAGAGTACTCCGGTCATGAAAGACTATAATGCCTTCCACACATTCAGGCCACAAAATGAATGTAAAAGAAACAAAGGAAGAGGTGTAGCCATCTGTATGAAAGACAAATACACCTCAAGACTGGTTAAGCACTACAACTCCCTAGAGTTATTCAAAGTCCATTTAACTGTAGGAAAGACCCCCCCCCTCCACATCACTGTTATCTACAGGTCCACCAACATGAATCATGAAAACCACATAGTGCTTTCCTGGACCTACTTGAATCACTCATACTACAGCCAAACACTCTATGCATGGGTGACTTTAACTATCCTTCCATCAGTTGGGATACATATATGAGCTCAAACACACTCACCCTAAGGTTCCTGTACTTTGTAAACACAAATGCTCTAGAACAGTTATTCTGCAACCCCTCAGGGAGATGGAATGTCCTTGACCTAGTACTCACCAACATGGGAGATCGTTGCACCACCCCATGTGTGAGACCCTCCCTGTAAAGTCTGGCCATAAATCAGTCATGTTCAGTGTAACAATCGTACCTGACCCCCCCCCATGATCCAAAAGATTGAAAAGTTTCTCCAAAGCGATAGCATACATAGTTTCAAACCTCTTGCCACCATTGACAGTAAAGACTTCTATATGGAGGTGTACACAAATGCCCTATATAAATAGCTTTACACATGTATAGACTTGGTCAGTACCACAACAGATCAAAACTTGCTCACAAAAAAACAAGCCACCCTGGTGGACAGCTACCATACATAAATTAGACAACATGAGAAAGAAACTGATGTACAGGAATTAGTGGGGAGCAGCCTCAGCAGCAGAACACCCTCCATAGCCTGAACAAGCAAATGAAACATCTTGTAAAATCTTCTAAAGATAATTATGAAACAAAATTAGCATCCATAGCTAAGGATGATTACAAGGCATTGTTTCGCTATATCTGTAATGTAAAAGGGAACATCCAGCTTTCCACCAATTTCATAGTGTATGGTACACCAGTCATACCAAACCTGAGGACATCACCAACCTGTTAACAGACCTGTTTGGCCAAAATTTCACATCCCTGTCTTCAGCAATCATACCCCAAAACATACCTGTCACCAGTTCTCTACCTATTATCTTCAAAGAAAAGGTCATGATTGCACTCGCCAAGGCCAAAAACATAGCTTCTGTGGGACTGGATAACATCCCAGGCTGCTTTCAAAATGGTGTAAAGCAAGAGTTAGTGGAACCAGTGGGTACTGCTTCAACCACAATCTAAGTACTGGTTTTGTCCCAGCAGAGTGTAAAACAGCAATTGTACTGCCCTTGCACAGAGGGGGTCTCTCAACTGACCCAGAGAACTATAGACCCACAAACCTGACCAGCCTCGTCTGTAAGGCCATGGAGAGAATCATCTTGGACCTTATAAACAATAAGGATATTGGTTACCTTCTAACTCTTGATCTGACTCGGTTTGTCTTCATTAAGGGCAGGTCATACCTGTTAAACCTAGTGGAATTCTTCAAGAGTGTCACTAAAACCCTGGATGAAGGCAAATCAGTAAATACTGCCTATCTCAACTTGGCCAAGGTCTTTGACACAATTCCCCACTCAGACATTTGTTAAAAATCCCAGCTGGGGATTAACCCCTATGCTATTAGATGGGTAATCAACTGTCTCATCAACTGAATGCATAGAGTCATACTTGGGGATTCCACCTCAACCAGGAGACCTGTTACCAGTGGTGTTCCACAAGTGTCTGTGCTGGGCCTTCTCCTGTTTGGAATCTATTTCTTAGAAATTCAGGCAATAACAGATGGCCTGTGGCTCACCAAGTTAGCTGACGACTGCAAACTGTGTGCAGTGTGCAATCACTGAATCCTCAAATTATGTCAACATACTACAAAATGGCTACATACATAAATGATTCTTGCCAAAAGCACAGACTTAAACGTAACTCAAAAAACATGCACTATTATCCCTTTCTGCAAAGGAGAGGTACCTGCAAATTACACTATGAATAGTACCCACTAGGTTCCAATACAATGGTGAGAGATTTTGGAATGCAGGTTGATAGCAATATCAACTTTGATCATCGTGTGTTCACAGTAGTTAGAAAGGCCTTTTATGTTGTGCACCTAAGGCCAAGACTAAGGATGTTATCAATCCACTGTACTCGTCCCTCATTAGACCAGTAATAGAGCACAGTGCACCCTTTTGCATGTACCTCACCAGACACCTGCAGCAACTGGAGAGACCCAAGAGATTTCTCACCAAGAAAATCCAGGGATTCAACACATGACCTACATAGACAGACTGAAGGCCTTGTCACTGTACTCATCATCATATAGACTGCTGAGAGGTGACTTGTGCCTGGCCTCCAGAACACTCTCGAACCCTGCCTTAATGGAAATTTTGCACCTTCACAAATCAAATGAGACAAGATTCACCCACTGTAATAAGAATCAATCAGAGGAGGTTAGAAAGGATTGGGAAGAGGGATTGGATAAGTAATTCACAAAGAAAGAATAGGAGGATATATGTATGTCTTCTAAAATGCAACAAAATCTAGAAGATTTAGGATTTTTGCTTGGAAATGTTTATATACATATTTTATACCCCAAGTAGACTCCACAGAATTCTTTTCTCATGCAGACAGCAAATGCTGGAGGTGTGACAGGGAAGAAAGAGGTACTTGGAAACATATTTTCTGGGAATGAGGTGGGTTGGTGGACTTTAAGAATTCCCTGTAGGGTGCACTGTCAAAGATGCTGTGTGGGCGGATTGGTGTTTTCTGAGCTATGATATAGAATCAGAATGGCCTAGATATGGTAAGGCCTTGCTGTGTCTAATTATGGTGGCTGACTAAAAAGCAATTACTAGAAAATGGAAATCAAAATCTAAACCAACTATATTAGAAGTAGTGAATATAGTAACAGAAATAAAACAACTGGAATTGAGATCTTTAGAAAAGGATAGGAGCAAACTGCATAGGAAAGAAAAGGGAATTGTGGGAACAATGCATACAGGGAAAGAATGAGGTTTAAAAGAAAGCAATACTTAAACATGAGCTATGTAATGTTTGATTGAAAATGATTGGGTAGATTATAAGTGATGTATAATGTTTTCAATTGGTAGTGTGTCAGTATGGTTTGTGATGTTGAATGCTTGCAACTAAAATTGTGTTGGTGTGATTTGTTTTCATTTATATAAATATATGATTGCTTATGTCATAAGTGATGATTTTGTGTGTTTAAAAAAGGGGCAGGAATTAAATAATTTATATAATGTTGCTTAGGTTATATGATATATAGCAATATATGTGAAGTATAATGTTTGTTAATACAGTTTGATTACTTTTGTATAAATGTAAATTTGTCTGTGTTACAAGTGATAATTCATTAAAGGTGTTAAAAAAAAAGACTCATTCACTGTAGGGACCTTAACCTAGCCTGCCACATCAACAGGATATGCTGGAGAGACAGATATGTCTCCCAGAGATTGTCACTGCTATGGAACAAACTCCCAATTCACGTGAAACTGAGCTCATCAATAATCATATTTAAGTGTAACTTGAACAGTTGGATGGGAAATTGTAAAGTTATCCCAGGGGTTTCACCTATGTCACTCTTTGACAGGGGCAACCAGTGCTGATCATGGGTGTGTAAATATGGACTTCATATATTGGTCTATGAGGGAACTGTTGTACAACTCTGCTAGGCTTGAAAAGGCCTAGGGCCATTAGCCTAGTAACCTACTATGAAGCTAGGGTCATTATGGTAGTAGCCTCATATGAAGCTATGAACCTATGCAGGGCTGCCAACATCTTGTTTCACACATGTCCTGCTAATGCCATGTACTGTAAGTTCAGCTGCAGTCTTGCAAAAGTCAGACTTGTGCTGTGGTGCTTGCATTAAGTACTGTGTCCTGTAGTCTGTGTACTTAGGCATGGGTTCTGTTCTCACTACAGTCAACTGTGTGTGTGTGTGTGTGTGTGCTCTTGCTTGACATTACAGGGAGCCTTTTGCAACAACATATGGGACACTGTTATTACCATATGCTTATGTCATCAGCTATATCAGGTGTTTGGATATGCAGTCATCCACCAGGGTATGGTCAGACACTGGCCTGGAGGCCTGGCAGATGTCACCTCATCCTATACAAGACAGATCACAGTGGCATGCCTTTTAATCTATCCACATATGTCATGGTCTGTGGGCCCTGTGTTATCTTGCTGAGATAGCCCTGTGGTCTCTCCAGCTGCTGCATGTGTCTGTTGAGGTAAATGCAAAAGAGAGCATTAGACTGTATTACTGTTCTGATGAGGTTTGATTACAGTGCTGTCATACAATCCTAAAATCTGAATATGATGGTGTGGCTTATGAGTACACCATACGTTTGTCCTGCAAAATCATTAGAGTGAAGTTAGAAAGTAATGATACACATTGCAGTTTCTGACTTCACAACCCTTACAAGAACATTCACTATAAATTTGTGAAATGTTGATGCTATCAACTCTCTAACTTTCCAAGGCCAATATTAAGTCAAATGTGCAATAAGCAGTTCAACAACACAAAAGCAGATATACTAAGCACTAATTGTTAGGTACACATCCTGAGCATCAGACACAGCTTTTGTATCTCTGAATCCAAAAGATAGAAAACAGGGATATGGCCGTTATCATCACTTGCACAGGATGTTGTGTGGAGGTCATTACAGAGAGAAGTTAAAAAGTAGTGATACACATTGCAGTTTCTGCCTTCACAATCCTTACAAGAGCATTCACAATACAGTTCTGAAATTTTGATGGTATCAACTCTCTTTCCAAGGCCAATATAAGTTAAAGGTACAATGAGTGGTTCAACAACACAAATGCAGTTATACTAAGCACCAAGTTAGTTGTACACCCTGAGTATCAGACACAGCTTTTGTATCCTTGAATCCAAAAGATATTAAACAGCGATATGGCACAGTTATCATCACCTGCTCAGTGTGTTGTGTGGGGGGACAGGAAGTCTAGGCTGACACAAAAGGTCAGTGAATGTGTGTGAGTAAGAAGGAGTAGTCAGATATTGGGATAAAACAACAAATGGTCAATGAGACAAAATGACTAACTGTTGTGTGTGGGTCTGTAGGGGTCCTCCAGGAGAAATTGGTGTGTAAGTGTGTACATGAACACAGCCAAGGTGTGTGCTAGTGCTACGTCTTGGTCTGTTAGACAGGTATGAGCCTTGCAATGTAGAGGTGGCAGTTCATTGTTGTCATCCCCGAACATAAGAACTGGCTCTGCCCAGAGTTGCACTGGCACCTCCACGCCTAAGGTCAGATGCAGTGCTGCTACCTGAATGTGACTGATGTCTGCTGGATGAGCTCCCTTCACAGGGATGCCCAGAACCACCACCCCATGAACTGCCATGTAACAGCACACTTACTAACAGAGCAATGGAAGTACTTCCACTATGGGACTGTGATCGGGCACAGCCACATTGGCTGACAGCAGATGATGTGGCTGACCTATGCCCATGAGGATGCCTTTCCCCTCCCAGCAGACATTCCATCACAGACACTGCTCATTCCATGACAGACACCCCTTGGTCCATCAGAGACACCCCTCATTCCAATGTGTCATTCATCCAATCCAGTGAATTGGCAACACAGTGAAGGCAGTCACAGACTGTGCCACGTCCACAACCCTGACCATTTGTCTGGAGCACCTATGGGAACATGCCTCTGCCTCCATGATGGCCCTAAATGTACTTTGAGTGGCACAGGAAATGAAACCTGTACCAGGTGGAGGAGGGACAGCAGGCCCCCTCCAAGCATCCCTTTCAATCCTCCTGTGTGGCACCACACCCACACTTTGGCTACGGGCAGACTCAACAGGCACTGTAGTCGCAGTAGCCACCCTTCCCTGATCAATGTCCTTGCCTTCCACTTGTCCAATATCTGTGGACTCAATGGACTGGATAGGTGTAGATGTACTGTCTGTGTCCAGTGGAAATTCAGGGGATGGCTGTATGTCAGCTGCAGTGTCAGATTCAACCTCTACACCCCCTGACTGTGCCTCACTTTGGCCACCATCATCATCAGAGTCTGATGATACATTGACATCAGGTGGCACAGGGCCCATAGTTCCACTGTCATGATCACCTGTGATAAAAAGCAAGAAACACAGGAATAAATTATACCTGCACTACTATAGTGCAATATATGCTAACAAACTAAGAGCGCTTCGACTATTACAGACAGTACAGCAATACACACAACAGGCTTGAGATCAACATCACACACTAGACTATTTCTTTAAATTGCTCAGCAGTACTAACATAAAAATGCTTGCCTTGCCCTCTGCAGATGAGATACTCTGTTGTGCATATGGTCCTGGAAGTAGTTAAGCAAAAGGTAAGGGCAACATTGTCACAATTAACAGTAACATGGGGATAATACATTTACCCCTTTATATGTGCATTAAGTCTAATGTCAATAAGAATGTGGCTGACAACTCCAACCTAAGCTTATAACTGTAGTAATCTTCAATCTCCCACCAAAAAAAGAAATGTGACACAGAACTAACTTACTAATTTCAGTTGTTTTACTATACAAAAGTATTCAACTGTTCAGATAAAGTCTACCTGGAAGCTTCTTCTGGGATGTGCTTGCTGTCTCAGAAGGTGTTGCATCCATATCTGGTACATGCTGTCCTGCACTCTCTTGGGAGCTGTCTGGATCACTGTTATTGGCCAGGAACTATTCATTGGGGGTTAGTGGGGGGTTCCCCAGCAGGCCCTCCCTGGTAGCCATTTGGTCACGGCCCACTGCAGCTGCTCACTTGTGTGCAGTAGTGATCATGTCAGTGGCCCTGTGGCATACCTGTTCGTATGTTGGCTACCCATGGCATTCACATTTTGGACAATTTGCTGCCATATTTGCATCCAGCATGCCACATCTCCCTATCCCCTCTACAGGAGAAAAGTACCATTTTGGCAAAACCCATCCATGATTACTTGATTTCCCCCATTGGTGAAGGGAGGGGGGGGTTCATGTGGATTGACACACCAGAGTGGCATACTTGTAGGTGTCCTGAAAGACAACAGAAGTATAATGCACATAAGTATAGCATAACTACAAAATAACGTGTTTCCAAATAAAACAGAAAAGGTAGCCAGTCAGTGTTACCCATTGGAGAAACATAAAACAGTCTACAGATGTGAAATACTAACAACAGCCATGATGCAAAACAAGGAGTAACAAGAGCAACATATCCTTGTTCATGTCATAACAGTAACTCAGCTTTGCCCCCCCAAAAGAACACTCCATTCTTGTTTATGCCATAACAGAAACCCATCTTTGCCCCTCCACAAAAGAACAGGCAAATGACCCATTTTGCTGACAAAATATCTTTGAAATGCTAAAAATGCTATTAAAGGACCTGTCTTTGAAACATTTATACATATTTATTATGCAGCCCCCAACAACAGAATAGGAAAATGACCCATTCTGCTAACAAAGCATCTTTGAAATGCTAATAGTGCTATCAAAGGACCTGTCCCTGAAATATTGGTACATATTTATCACAGTCCACCACAAAAGAACAGGCAAATGACTAATTTTGCTAACAAAACCTCTTTTAAATGCTTAAATTGCTTTCAAATGACCTGTCCTTGAAACATTTGTATTTATCACACAGCATTTAATTTTCATGTATGGTCAAGGATGCACTAGACAATCTTGAAATACTGAAATGTCGAATTTCAATATTTTGAGACTGAATAGTCGAAAGAGCAGTTACGCGAAACTGCACTATGTCAAATGCGGACATGTCGAATCCGCTATCAGGGTGTCACTTTCGTGATGTGCGTTGCAGTTTGTGACTTTATCTGGGGTTTCAGGTAAGTGGTCTTTGTGTAAGGGTATTGGGTAGGCATTTTAGTGTGTGTGTGTGTGTGTGTGTGTGTGTGTGTGTGTGTAGTGGTGTTTTATGTGTGTTTAGTGTGAACTCGGAGTTAGTATATTTAAGTATGGGGTGTGTGGGGGGCTTGCCCCCCTGCTTACAGGTAGGGTAGGTGTGATTGTGTCATGTTGTGTTTGTTGTTTTGTTTGTTTTAGTGTAGTTAGGTAGGTGTGTGTGTGTGTGTGTGTGTGTGTGTGTGTGTGTGTGTGTGTGTGTGTGTGTGTGTGTGTGTGTGTGTGGTCATGACTGTGCTTTTTGCGGTTTTGTGTTTTTGGGTATGTGGGTTTTCTGCTATTCAGTCTCAAAATACTGAAATTCGATATTTCAGTATTTTGAGATTGTCTAGTGAATCCATGGTCATTCATGTGTACCTCTGAAATGGCTTGACAGACATGCCCATACCATTGTTACACTTATCACTAATGCATACAGATAAACATGTAAAAGCCTTTGCTTCACACTATTCTCAAATATATTCCAGCATATGCAGTATGTAGATGACAAAATGGGAGCATACCTGTTGAAGTTCAGTACTCCTCTGTACAGAAATATCCTGAAGGAAAAAGCATTCTTGCTGTCTTCCAAACATATATAACTCTCCTCACCATCAGTTTGGCTAGCTACATGTCTGCCTTTTTATAATGGTGTAGATTATTAATGGATTGCATCTGTCTTTGTCTGTGTTTCATAGATGCTAATTACAACATAAGCAGCTGAACTGCATGTTAATCAACCAATCCAACATGGTGGAGCTGTTCAACAAGCTATAAAGCATCCATTTAGACTCCATGCTGTTTTTTCCTGCAGATGTCAAAACATTTGGAGTACAGCCATGGAAAGTCTTCACAGGCAAAATGTTAGGGGCTGCTGCTTTAACGTATTTGTATGTACTAGAGGCTGAAGCCAGTGCTGCTGCTGCTGCCAATAGGCCTAGGCCAGGAAGGAGAAGAGTTTTCAGGCTACGTTTAACTTATCACAACCAATATGATGTGGAAATTGTAGAGCGCTACAGGGTGGACAGGAACACACTACAGGAACTCTGCGACCTCTACCACCTTCAACTCAAAGCCAGAGCCAACCAAGGGAACCCATCCCAGTGAAAACTCAGGTATGTGTAGCCCTTAGAATCTTAGCTACAGGTACCCTTCAGAGACCAACAGAGGATATGTTGGGGATGTGACATGCATCACCATAAAGGATCTTCCATCATTTCCTGGATGCTATGCTCCAATATGCCAGTGAGCACATATATTTTCCCCATAGCTTTGAGGAGAGGGCCAGAAATATGCAACAGTTATACTGGGTAGCGCACTACCCTGAAGTACTGGGTGCCATAGCTTGAACTCATATAGAAACTAAGGCGTCACCTGGGGAACAGGGTAGGGTCCACATTAACAGAAATGGCTGGTGGCACCCATCAGAAATCAATACACACCTATAGAAAAATGCCATAATGAGGTACATGCTCAAACCAGAAATATCATAGAGTGTGTATTTGGGCTGCTGAAGTCATGGTTCCAGTGCCTAGATACATCTGGAGGAGCCCGGTTGTACAATCCACAGACATGTGCAGAAATCTTCACAGTATGTGCCATGCTACACAATATAATCCTGTGGAATTAGCTGCAGCAGGACCAGCAAGGGGAAGGGGCACACATTCCACCACCAAGGCCAAGATCACCACAGCCACAGGCAGATGAGGAGTCAGAGGGGAACCACCAGTTGCTGTGGGTGTAAGCAGACTTAGGCATGCTCAGTATGCCCTTGCATTGGCAAAGTGACAACGCATGTCACATTCACTCACCACCTAGGGGCCTAAAACCTTCCTCCTACTCACATACATATATTAACATTGATGCCAGACCACTCATACAGCCTTTACTTCCCTATGTATTGGCCGTGTACTGCTTGCATCTGACAAAGTCAGTCTGAAGTAACACTGTGCAACTGCTGCATTTACAAGGTAAGTTCTTAACCTGGAGTGTATTGTTTAATAATATTTTGGTATATCCTTGTATTTCATCTCTTGGTATAATAAGCAAATAAAAGGAGGGAGATTTGTGCATAAATTACCTTGACATGTGACATCAGAGAATTATTTCACTTATATGTGTCCATTATTAAGTAGTAGGCCTCACCATTCAAAGATGGCCACCATTCTATAGACACTGCATTTCTACAGCTCTCCAGATACTCGGAATAAAAATCAACCCTGAGGATATACTACAAGATTTTTTACACTAATTGTTGGATATAATTATTCTACTACAACTAAATATTGCTTGAGAGGTGAAAGAACAGGAGGAAATTAATCAAACTCACAGGATTAGATCTGATTGTCTGTCTGACTCTGAACAGAGTACTGAACAAAGGAACTGCCTGACTAGTAATAGTGGGTATTTACTAGTAGTTATACTAGAGTTTTACTTTGTTTCATAATGTCAAAAGAGGAAAAAAGTATGGAAACAACAACAACTAAAACCAAATTATCAGCACTTCAGTCACCAGAGAAAGATTCAACAATGAAAAGGCAGAAGACTATAAAACAACAGGAACTTTTAAAAGCTGGAATGACAAATAAACCGGATCAACTGGCTAACATGGAAGATATTAAAACTGCTTTGTTGCCCATTCAAGAAGCTTTAAAAGAACTATCAAACCAGGTACTTTCTTTTGGTGTCACATGCAGTCAAATTCTTGAAAGGATGGATAAATCGGAAGCAAGAATATCTGAAAATGAGGACAGAATAACATTGCTTACAAAAAAAACAGACATTCATGACATGGATATCCAGTCTATGCAAAATAAAATTCTGGACTTGGAGGCAAGATCCAGAAGGAACAGCATAATTATTAGAGGAATTCCAGAAACTATCCAATATAATGATTTAACTTCTACCATCATACAAATATTCGAAATATTGTTCAATGACTCTGACATTGCTAAGCAAATAGTTATAGAAAGAGCCCATAGAGCTCTCAGAGAAACACAAGCCTCAAACATTCCTAGACCAGTTTACGTCAAAATACTTAACTACCAGGATGTAAATAACATAATTCTAACTGTTAAAAAGAATGGAGGTTATATTATGTGGCAAAATAGAATTTCTATGGGTCAGGATTTACCATTGCAAATAAGACAAGCCAGACAAGCATTATCTCCATACTGTAAGTTCCTCATTGAAAAGAACATTAAATTTCAAATGAAATACCCTAACACTCTAATTTTTACAATTGATGGATCCAAATATTCCATATCCAAAAAAAAAAAGAAGCAAAAGTGACCTTTCTGAAGATTTTTAAGTCTCTGCCAGCTTCGGAAGCTTAACTTCGCCATTCAGTCCGTTTACAGCAACGTGGATACTGGGATTCCATGCTTACTACATCTCAAGGCTCCAGAATCCTTTGTTTGTTCTTTTTTCTTCACCAGGCCCTTTGGTAAATATTTACTTAGTTGTTTTTTTGCAGCTCCAGCTCGTCCACGAAGATTTCCCGAACTTTTATGGTTTCTATGAACAGTATCCCTTCGCGAGGTAACAGGAAGTCATTTGGGTGCTGCTGTGAGGGTCCGCTTTTGATGTGGCGCATCCGGAAGTCCGTCCACGAAATGGTTCCCCCGTCGAGAATTCAAAGTCAGGATTACATGAACAGGAAGTAGAAATACCTTTGTGGAAGAAGGGGAAGCTAGTTGGACTGTAAAACGAGTGTCCCTGGACATTTAAAAGTATGTTACAGCTTTTATTTATTTAAAGGGAACTGTGAATCCCTTCAGGTAGGATTAAAACTGAACTAATAATGTACTGGTTAAAATGTGTTATTTAACTAAATGATAGAAGCAGGATAACTTTTCATAATTATGCTAGTTTCTTAAGTAGTTTTTCCTGAATGTGGTTTTACTAATAACATTGTAGTATACTGTAATATTTATTTTCCTGTCTTAATGATGTGTTTTATACTGCAAATGCATAGATACAAAGGGGAGTTAGTGTCGGGATTGTTAGTGGTTTGAAAGACCAGAAGAAATTATATCCTGGCATTTCTAGGAAAGTGAAGGCTTTCTTCATCTATACTGGCAGGTGGTTCTGACTGTTTAGGGAACTCTGTTAGTTAGTTATCATTCTATATATTCAAATATAGTACCCAGTAAGTATACTTCATGCTATCTGTATTTACATGTGTCATTGTCATTATAATGTTAAATAAGCTAGACTAGATAAACAAAATCAGAGCTATGTTATATTTTCAGGTTTAATATTTGTTTTTTCTCTTTCCTAGGTAACAAATATATAGTGAATTATCTTGAAATTAATAATGTTATTGTTTAATAGATGTACTGTCATATATCTGTTTAGGTTAGATTTAAATAAGATAGTTAGCTATTTTAGGGTAATACAATCAAGTAATATAATTAATATTATATGTGAACTAGTAGAGAGGTAGAATAGTAATTTTGAATATAGTGAAGATCATTTATATAACTAATAATGTGTTTAAGAGCTGTGGATAGTTATCAGTGTTTATTAGGGAATGTTTTGGTTAGGCTTTGTAGAGGTAGATGTAGTATTTATAGGTTTTTTGCTTGTTTTTGGTGTTTTATTTTGTAAGACAAAGAATAGATGTTTAGTAAGACTATGTACCCATAAAATTTTAATGGTGTAAAAAATCTATGTATGTCCTGGTCCAGGGGAATAGTGGATAGGCACTGGTTAGGGATGGGACGTCAAGATTGCTTCCTGATACTATATACTGTGACAATACATTGGATTTTAGTATTGTCTCTTAGGTTCATAGGTTTATACTAGGCTGTCTGCCCTAAGGAATTTATAAGCCTAGCCCAAAGTTTTGTGGCTTACGCCACCCCTTATGTTAAAAAATACTGTGCCCATTAGTTTGTTGTGCCTCTGTCCAGCAGTGACACAGAGATGATTCCTGGGGTAAACCTACGATCTCCCATCCACCGGTCAAGATTTCTCTTGAACAGAGCCAGCGAGGTGCTCTGCCTCACATGGACTGGGATTTTATTCCACAGCATAGGGAGTCTCTGGGTGACAAATCTATCCCTCCAGCATGTCCTATTTATATCCGTGCTAAGGTTTAAGTCGCTTGCTCTAGTGGATCTGGTAGATTTGGAGTTTTTGAGGTGGAGCATGTCCATTAATTCTGGGTTGGACATGGCCTTGTATGTCAGGCACAGGTCACCTCTGAGCAGGTGGTATGCGACTGAATAGCGCTGGAGTTTCTTCAGTCTGGCAGCATATGACAGATTTTGGAGTCCCTTTATCCTTTTGGTGAGGAACTTTTGGGGTCTCTCCAATTGCTGCAGGTGTCGGGTGAGATGCATCCCGAATGGGGCATTGTACTCGGTTATTGGTCTGATAAGTGAAGAGTACAGGGGGACAATGACCTCACTTGATCTGGATGTGAATCCCTTCATGATCAGGTGGGCAATGTAGAAGGTCTTTCTAACCACTTTAGCAATGTGAGTGTCAAAAGAAAGGCCACTGTCAACCTGGGTCCCCAGGTCCCTGATAACCTCTTCTATGCTTAATGGATTGCCACCTATATGGTAGCTTGGGGTTACCTTGTTTTTCCCGAAGGATATGACTATACATTTTTTGGCATTTAACTTCAGGCCATGGCTCTGGCACCAGTTATCAGTTTCCGTGAGACCCCTCTGAAGGATATCTGTGTCTGATGTACTTTCCACTATGGCGCCCAGTTTGCAGTCATCTGCAAACTTTGTCAGCCATAGTCCTCCTATGTTTGCCTGTACTTCTGAGAAGTAGATGCCAAACAACAGGGGGCCAAGGACTGAGCCCTGTGGGACCCCACTTGTGAATGGCTTGGAGTCTGACATGGCGCCAGCAACTCTAACCCTGTGGGTTCTGTCCTTTAGCCAGTTTGCAACCCATCTTGTGGCATATGGGTTTACATTTAAGCTGGTAAGTTTCTCTATAGTACCAGAGTGGGGTATTGTGTCGAAAGCTTTTGCAAGGTCAAGGTAGGCTGTATGGACTGCCTTTCCCTCATCAATGGCCTTGGTGACTGTTTCGAAGAAGTCGACCAAGTTCAAAAGGCATGATCTGCCCTTGACAAAGCCAAACTGGGTCGGGTCCAATGTCTGCAAGTCCCCTATGTCTTTGTTTATGAGTTCCATTATGATCCTCTCCATAGCTTTGCAGACCAGGCTTGTTAAGCTTATGGGGCGGTAATTTCCAGGGTCCGTAGAGGTACCGCCTTTGTGGAGTGGGACCACAGTTGCCGTACGCCACTCCTTGGGCACGTATCCTGTGGTAAGGCTAAGATTAAACAGCTGCCTTATATGCGGGTTTAGTTCCTTGTTGAGTTCGTATAGCACACAGCCGGGGACACCATCCGGTCCCATTGATGCTGTGTTTTTAGCTTTAGAGAGAGCAGCTTTCACCTACGCATTAGAGATGTCTGGGAGGCTACACTCCACTGGGATAATTATCTCTCCTTTTGGGGGGAGAGGGGGGTGAAGTTTGCACTGAACCTGTCTGCCAGTATGTTGGCAATGTCTGTGGGTTCAGTGATTTTTGTATCATTTTGGACTAATTCTGCGCATATCTGGGAGTTTCCACCCAGGTTTCTAACATAGCTGAAGAAGGCCTTATGATTGTCTTTTGAATCTATTGCAATTTTTCTCTCAAATTTGGCCTTGGATGATTTTATGAGTGCTCGTATTTTTTTACTAATAATGATCAAGGGTGTCTTCTCTTTTATGGATTTTGCTCTATCATGTAACAGCTTTCTCCTCTTATTGTAAAGTTTGTTTATGGCTGGGGTCCACCAGACTGGATGTTTGCCCTTGGTGGAAAGAGTCTTGGTTTTATTAGGGATTGCCTGATCCATGCAGTCCTGGAGGTGTTCGTAGAAGGCATTTGTAAGGGCTTCCGCAGCTTGGGTTGTGGTTTCCACTGGCTCGGGGGCCTTGAAGGATACCACACCAGTCTTGAGTAGTGTGAAATTTGCTTTAGAGAAGTTCTTCACTGTGGTCTTTTTTGTTTGGGGTGGGGGCGGGATGTGGATTTCCAGTGAGATAAGTTTGTGATCTGATCTCACTCTTAACTTTACAATATACCTAAATGATTTAAAAATCTTAGTATGTGGATAGTAGACTCATGGAATACTAAAGGGCTCCAGAACTTGAAAAAAGGAAATTATTTTTTCATTTATTTCTCCAGTCAAAGACATGTTTTATTCTGTTACAAGAAACCCATTTGACCAATGATCAATGGACTGTCCTTAAGACTAAGAAATGGATTAGAGAGGTGGTAGCTTCGGAAGGGTCAACTAACAGTGCAGGGGTGGCGATTATTATTAAAAAACAATATCAAGAGAAAATTCTAGATTTCAAAATAGACAAAGAGGGAAGATGGTGTTATGTGATTCTTTCATCTAAACTTTATGATAAACCGGTGATACTTCTTAATATATATGCCCCATGTACCAATCAACAACTTTTTATAACATCACTTTATTTTATCCTGAATCAATATAATAATTACTATATAATAATAGGAGGTGATTGGAACACATACCAAGATCCCAAATTAGACAAATCAAGTTCAAATAGGTCCTTTAATAATCAAGCAGTGATAGCACTACAGGAACTTAAAACAGATTTTAAACTATATGATCCATTTAAATACACAAATAACCAAATGAATACTAATAACTCCACTTTTTATTCAAGTTGTCATAAAATGTGGTCCAGGATCGATTTTTTTCTAATTTCAGACGTACTAATGTCTTTTGATGCCTTTGTATCCATACAAGCTAGACATTTGTCGGATCATTCTAGGATTACATTAACTTTCAATAAGGACACTAGTCATAATATACGTCTTAGAGGGTATAACTGGTCCTTAAATCCATACCTATTAGATAAAGAAGATATAATAAAAGAAGTTCAAGAGACCTTGAATCAGCTATTAGATAATCTTTCTAGACACCGACATCCGTCTGACATAGAATGGGCAACGACCAAAGCACAAATAAGAGGATTTTTTCTTCAAAAGGCTTCTTATTATAAGAAAATACATTCAAGAGACATACAAGAATTGGAAACTAAAATTAAAATACTGGATCAGGAGTTAGAGAATTATAGTAAACAAACTGAAACGGAGTTATTTAAATGTCAGAAGGTCCTTTTTTTACTACAAAATAGTAAATTATCATTTTATGAACAGAAAATGCTGGTAAAATATGATAATCATATACAAACCCCTTCAAAAGCACTAGCGCGCATCATTAATCAATCGAAAATACCTTCTCAAATTTCTGAATTACACTTTAATAATAAAACATACACTAATACTGAAGACATTATGAATGCTTTTGAATTAATATTTTCTCAAGTTTATGGGGAACATCAGGAATTAATTATAAATAAGAGTAATAATGACTTTTTGCAGAAGATTACATTTCCGAAAATGGGTGATGAGTTTCATATGAACTTAGTCAAACCAATTTCCTCAGAGGAAATAACAGATACAATTAAGAATCTGAAGCCACATAAATCTCCAGGACCGGATAGTTTGACTAAGGAATTTTACAAAACCTTTAGTGATACAATGGGGAAAATACTTTCACAAGTATTTAACTATATAATTAATAATAAAATTAATGACTCGCACTTTAATGCTTCGAAAACTATTCTTATACCGAAAGAGAATGCTGATTTGCAAAATCCGGATAACTATAGACCTATTTCAATTTTGAATATAGACATGAAAATTATGACATTGATTTTGGCTAATAGATTGAAGAAGGTAATTAACCAGCTAATATCAGAGGAACAAGCTGGTTTTCTTACTGGCAGACAAACTACAGATAATACACTACCACTTCACACACTGATTTCTTATGCCACTCACAGAAATCTTAATGCTTATGCACTCATAATTGACGCGCAAAAAGCTTTTGATAGAGTTAATTTAGAATTTTTGTTTGAAATTTTATTATATTTTAATATACCTCAAGACTTTATTTTAACATTAAAAAAATATATAATAATCCTTATACAAATCTAGTTATTAATAAAAATCTCTCAAAAAGAATACACATTAAGAATGGTACCCGTCAAGGATGTCCGTTATCTCCTATATTATTCAATCTATATTTAGAACCATTATTTATACATATCAAACAAAATATCTATCACAATGCCCCAATAATATATGGTACGAAAAACTCCATGGCTGCTTTTGCGGATGATCTAAATATTTACTGTACAACACCTGTTTCAGATACCAAGAAAATATTAAAAGCAGTGAATGACTTTGAAAAAATATCTAATTACAAAATAAATTTTAGAAAAACTAAGTTATTTCCTTTAAAGACGCCTACACCTTTTTCGCTTTTACCATTGGTAGGTCAGGTAAAATCCGAAGAAAAAATAAAATATTTGGGTATTGTTTTTTCAACTGATAATAGAGACTTCTATGTGAATAATGTTAAGTTACTTTGGGAGCATATAGTGTCGGACTTAAAAAGATGGAATAATTTGAAATTACCAATAATGACTAAGATCTCAATTATTAAAATGAACATACTTCCCAGAATATTATATATCTTTAGAGCTACTCAAGTCCAAATTTCTAGGAAATTCTTCAAACAACTTCATACGGAATTAGGTAGATTTGTATGGGAACCTAGAAAAACTAGGATATCCTATGATAAACTGATGACCAAAAACAGGGTGGTTTAGAGTTACCGAATTTTGAAACATATTATTTAATAATAAATGCTAATAGAATCCTAAGAGTGGTTAACTTTGATAGGTCTAGTCCTAAATGGTCACCCAAGTGGTTGATTCTGAATTATAAACATGTTGCTAACCTGGGGATTAATTATAAAGCATTACCTTTTTTAAATAAAGATACCCTTAAAATGTACGCTGTGATGGAACATATCAAAGTATATATAATATCAATACAAAGTCTATTTAACTCATTAAATCTTTTACAATATATGATGACTTTTCAACCACTTCATAAGAACCCGAATTTGAAAATTGGTAATCAGCTGATAGATCTTAAAAAATTCCCACTTATAACTGATTTAACCATACTTGATTTATATCCCTTCCTTGGTATCTCAATACATGACATGTTAAGAGAGATGAATCTCCCTAACACATATTTAATTATAATGAGACAGTTAAAGGATCTAGCAATAAGTTTTTATAGTAATAGTAATTTTGAAATTAAAGAAGATTTAAACATTTGCCTAAACTTATGGCAAACTCTTACGAATGACTGTAAATATACAACGGCTTCATATAATTTGATAAAAGATGTGAAGTATAATAACCAAATACTTTTATCCAAATACTGGAAGGAGAAACTGTTAACGATTGAAGAAAATAAAATAGTGAAAGCAATTAATTTAACCTTAAAATCAGTATCTCTTCAAAAGTTATTATTTACTCAATTGATGATATTTAATAACGCGTATTACACTCGTCTCACTCTATATAAATTCAACTGTAAAAACTCACCTAAATGCCTATATTGTATAGATCAAACGGCTGACCTTTTACACATGTTCTGGAGTTGTAAATGTATTTTTAAACTTTGGAATTCTTTAAAAAGTCAATTACAAAAAATGGGATATCAACAGTCTACGTTTTCTTGGGAGTTTATGATTCTTCATATTCCTCTGATTAATTTGGATAGATCCCAAAGGATCATACTCATAAATATTTTCCTGTTAATGAAGCTGTATATAGCTACAAATTGGTTGAATCCATCCCAGACTTCATGGGAAAACTTTGAGTGTAGCGATAAAACATATCTTAGCCCATAAATTACTAATTAAAGATCACAAGAAAAATATAAATAACACAAAAATATGGGAGCAAATCTTCAATATTGTGTTAGCTTAAGGTTCCAATCCACTTTTCTCCGGGAAGTACATACTAAATATGGAGCTTAGTATAGATAAGCTTTATACTGATACTAGATTCTTATTTGCTCTTCATTTAATATCCATTTAGAAGTTTAGTATAATGTATAATGACTTTATGTAACTGTTGGAAGCATTCATGTATATATTGTAAATATGTTGTGGTATTATTTTTACATTTGGAAAAGAATAAAGACTTATTATTGAAGAAAAAAAAGTAGTAGGCCTCAGGCATCAAAGATTCACACAATCATACCTTTCAAAAGTACTGATGATCACTGCATGCCCTCAGTTTAGCATCATACATTTGTACTGGAAAAGCATAAAAGAGAGAAGTTAGAAAGTAATGAGACACATTGTAGTTTCTGACTTCACAACCCTTCCAAGATCAAACAGGCAGGATGCAAAACAAGGATAGTAACAAGAGCAAACTATCCTTGTCTGTGTGCTATAGCAGTAACTTACCTTTTCTCCCTGTTATTCCTGACTTGTAGTAGAGAATGCTAAATTGTGTGTAGCATCTTAGTAGTTACTGTTTTCTGTTCATAACCTTTATAATAATACATAATAGTGTTGTGCATGTTATAATAACTTGATATAAACTGCAGTTACCTTTTGTTTTTTTTTTCTGCTATCCTTGCATTTTGTGTTGCTCATAGAATTGTACCGTTTCTTACAAGGTATTGTGCTCCTCCCCTGCATCCTCTCTCTTAGTTACTTGGTAATCAGAGTGATTTAAAACTTCAGACCTAATATTTACCTCCTTTTCCTTTTTATTTCCAGTCCCCCCAGCAAAAGTTTTATTCTGTGTCTTGGCCAACTTCCAATAAACCAAAGGCTGCCTGGTTGCCCTGCACTATGAGACCCTGCATTGGTGGAACACTAAAGTGCTTTCAGCTACAGTAGTGTATATTAGAGTTGTATTTAATCTGTCCTCTAAACTGAAGACTTTTTGCTATAGCCTTTTACTGTAAGCGTGCACACTACTGGCCCCCCATTTTTCTTTTCCTATTGTACTTTTTCTCTTGGAAAAGGTTTACCTATGTACCTGCAGCCCATACTTCTGTTGTTTTCCCATATAGAAGTGGTGGTCCTTTTCACCACACTGTACTAGATTAGTAGCACAAGATTTGTAGTTATTAGGAAGTTACTGCATGACACTGACCTAGAATTGACTGAGCTTGGTTTCCCCTAATTGTTTTTTTAGCAGCTGGCCTAGTCCAGTTTTTCTGGCTCACAACCTTGTATTACTTTGTATCTATCTCCCTCCCCAACCTTGAACCGGCACACCTCCCTCCCACTCCTGCTTAATTACAGAGGAATCAAAAAACCTGATGTAGAAAGGCACCATCTTTTGACTTAGCTTTTCTGCCATTGCTTCATATCCCCAGTAGTGTACTCGCATATAGCATATTCCATTCCTTTTTAAATAGTACTCTATTGACTCCTAATTTACTGCATGTCCCTTTCTAAAACCCGTGGCATAACTACATTATTTTCCTACTTCTCAGTGAACTGCAGCTCCCCATGTTTAAAGAAAAATAAAAGGAGAAAAGAAAATACCTTTTTTCTTTAGACTCTAGCTTATCTAATTGTCCTTAAATCTGGCTGTTTATCTTCCTCAGACACTGGATGTACTGATTGATTGTTTTTTTTTTTTTTGTACTTTGTCCTAGGTGTAGCCCTGCTCCATTTGCCCTTATAGGTTCATAGGTTGATACTAGGCTGTCGGCCCTAGGACCTATACAAGCCTAGCCATAACAATTCCCTGGCTATTTCTTCCCACACTATTTACTTCCTGGACCCCTGTCTAGCAGGGCGACTGACATGATCCATGGGGTGAATTTCCTTTCTCCCATCCAATCGTCAAGGTTCCTTTTGAAGAGGGCCAAAGAGGCGCTCTGCTTGACATGTATGGGCAGTCTATTCCAGAGTCTGGGGAGTCTCTGGGTCAGGAACCTATCCCTCCAGCATGTTTTGTTTATTGTGATGACAAAGTTTAGATCCCTGGAGTGTGTGGCTCTGAGGGATTGAGATTTCTTTAAGTGTAGCGTGTCCAACAGCTCTAGGTTTGACATGGCCTTGTATGTTAAGCAGAGATAGTCTCTGAGTAGATGATATGTGGCAGAGTATAGCTGGAGTTTTTTAAGGCAGTCAGCATAGGGCATCTGCTTTAGGCCTGTGATTCTTTTAGTGAGGTATTTCTGCGCCTTTCCAGTTGTTGCAGGTGTCTTGAGAGGTACATACCAAATGGGGCATTGTATTCTATAATGGGTCTAATGAGGAATGAATACAGTGGGATAATGACCTCCTTTTTTCTGGATGAAAAGCCCTTAGTGATGAGGTGTGCCACACAGAAGGATTTCCTGACTATTGTGGCGATGTGGTTATCGAAGGTGAGACCACTGTCTACCTGTGACCCTAAGTCTCTTATCACACTTTTGGTGTTTAGTGTACTGCCACCTATGTGGTAATTCATGGGTAGATGTTTTTTTCCCCAAAGGGGATAACTATACAATGTTAAGTTGTCTATCTCGCCTTCATTCTTGCTGGATGGGTTCGGAGCCGAACCTTGGCTCCGACTCGGCCACTACTAAAGCTCGAGAGCTAGTTCCACCGGCTCGAGGCTCCCCTATATCCCACAATGCTAGGCGGTAACTACTTCAGATCTCGTTTGCCGCTTAGCTGACAAGGTGCTTTGTTCCAACCGGCTCTGCAGGTTAGTGTATTTTCTTAGATTTTAGTCAACTTAGACCCCTTTAATTTTGTTATCTAGTATCCCTTACTTAGATAGTTAGATTCCAGTCCCTTTCTGTCGAATCCTTCCCTTTAATCCTTGAATTTTTCCTCAAAATCCACCTTAGGCCTTAGGCCCCTTTCCCACCCCTCCTAGTATTTGGAGTGAGTGTTTGTGTGGAAACTTTTTCCTAATTTAATTTGGTGTGTTTGTGTGAGTGATTCCTATCTTTAGAACCATGTCTAAAGAATCCAAGGTCTCAGGCTTTAAGAAGTGTGACTCGTGCTGTCAGAAAATGTCTCTGACAGACAGTCACACTTCTTGTGTCTACTGCCTGGGACCTTTGTACCTGCAGGACTCATGTGCTGTTTGCCATGGTTTCAACCCTAGAGTCCTGCAGGAGTGGAAAAATAAGCTCATTTTAAGGGGCTTATTGAAGCCTGAGGGTCCCCCAACTCAATCTTCGGGGAAACCCTCCAAGCCTTCCAAACTGTCGGCTCCAGTATCTGAGTCGTCGGCTGGGGCTTCGAAACCTGTTCGGACATCGGCTCCAGCTGGAGCCAATGATTCTCGAACACATGTTCCTACTGTTTCCTCGGCTCCGGCCGGAGCCGAGGCAGACACTGTTGAATCGGCTCCGATTAGGTTATCGGAACCGACTTCCAGGAAGAGGTCTAGATCACCATCTATCGGCTCTGTTCATTCGGCTCCAGCATCGCCATTGTTGTCTGAACGGAGCCATAGATCTCATTCCTCTAGGTTGTCGAGACTTTCAGACCATGACCTACAGAGGGTGGTGAGTCGACTTCTCAAGTCCGAGGCACTGGCCCAAATGCTTCATAGCCAGACTCAACAGTCGATGGCTATTCCCGCCACTCAGAATGTTCCTCCTCTGACTCTTTTGAGTTCGGAGCCGGGGCTGGTCAGACCCAAGACTGTGGTTGCGTCGGTACCGATTCCTTTGTCTTCGGCACCGTCGTCGGCTCCGAGACTGTGGTTGCGTCGGTACCGATTCCTTTGTCTTCGGCACCGTCGTTGGCTCCGATTTCTTCTTTGGAGGAATCTCGGTGCCGGACTTCCCTTGTCGGCTCCGAGGGAGTGAGTGGCATCGGACCCTTGTCCGACCCCGCTCTCCCTCTCGGTGCTTCGGCTCTGGTGAGTTCGGCTCCGACATCGGCCTCGGAGCCATCACTGTCGGTGCCAGGGGAGGTTTTCAGTTTTTCGGAGTGGAGACCTCTGGCCCTGCCTGACAGGGGTGTCTTCGAGGTCATGAGGAGCGTGTTAGAGCCTGGTTCAACCCCACAGTCGGCTCCATCTGCCCCTCCCTCCACGGTGCCTATGGTGATTTCTTCTCACCCCCTCATCTCGGATCATAGAGAGCCAGCCCCTCAAGTATCCCCAGTGGGTATTTCCTCCTCTTCCGAGGCCTCTCCTGACCCTGTAGGAGAGCCCCCTAGGAAGAGGCAGTGCAAGAGGAAGCACATTGACTCCCCTGAGTCTGTCACCTCTGACACTGATTTAGAGGATTCTGAGGGTTCCCCTCGTTCCCCCTCTGAAGATGTCTCCTTTGCGGACATCCTCGAAATCTTGAAACAGAGGGGGAATTGGCCAGCCCTTAACCCATCAGAGGATGAATCAGTGTATCTTGAGGCGTTTGGCTCTCGCCCTTCCACCTCCTGGGTGTCCCCTCCCTTCCCTTTGACCCCCTCATGGAAGTGGTGGCTAGGAAGGCTTGGACGGCTCCTGATTCAGTGGAACCCACCCCCAGGAGACCGTAAAAATTCATCACTGCCCTGAAGGATAAAGAATTCTTGCCAAAGGCGTCTCTATTGATGCTATGGTGGTGGCTGCGGCCACCAAGAAGGAGCTAGCGTACCTGTCCATCCTCCTAACAAGGAGTCTAGGACCATGGACAGGTATGGTAAGCGGATGTTTTCGTCAGCGACCTTTTCTATGCGCTCGCTGAATTACCTGTGTCATTTCACTCGTCTCCAGAGGGATTTGCTCAAGGAAGCGAGTGAAATGTTAAAGGATCCATCAGCTGTGGGTTTTCAGGATAGGATGAACTTTCAGCTGGCGACCCTCAACTCAATAGTTAACTCCTCCATGCGCCTCCTTTCATACGTGGTGAATGGAGCGAGTAGAGCGGCAGGTACAGGTGTGGCCTTACGTCGGCACGCCTGGATGCGGCTATGTAACTTTGCGGACCCTTTCAAGGCGTCTTTCACTAACTCCCCCTTTGATGGATCATCCCTCTTTGGTCCTCAAGTGAAGGAAACCCTGACTAGGTGCGAGGTTGAAGGCAAGACTCTCTCTGCCGTGGGAGTCCGTTTTTCTACTCCTTCTAGACCTTACCCCAAAGGTCAGAAGGGGGGGACGATGTGGTTCCGCAAACAACCACAGGGAGTCTTGCCTGACGCACAGAGTCAGTTCCCCTCTAGAGGCAGAGGGGGGAACAATAATAATAGACGCCGTCCTAGAGGCAGGGGGGGCCTGCAAAATCAGGGTAGCAAAGAAACTTTCTCTGACAAACCCTTTCAGCACCCCTGATGGGCTGCCCGGCTGTCCACCTTCGGAGGCAGTTGGGGGAAGACTATTGCTGTACCCAGAAGCCTGGCTTTCCTTTACCAAAGACAAGTGGGTACAGTCGATCATATCCGAGGGCTACAAAATTCCGTTCACTCATATCCCAAGACGATCCAAAAGTTCCCTTCCAGACATTCCACCCAATCAAAGGGAACAAGCAGCGCTAGAAATTTCAAAGCTGCTTTCAAAAAGAGCCATTCAACCAGTTCCAGCAGACCAACAAGGATCCGGAATTTACTCCAAATTCTTTTTGGTACCAAAGAAAACAGGGGACTGGAGACCCATCTTGGATCTCAGCTACTTGAACAAGTTTGTCAAGAGAACGAAATTTCGGAAGGTCACGCTGCAGTCCATTCTGCCCCTTTTGGGGCGGGACAACTGGATGTGCTCTATTGATCTCCAGGATGCGTACTATCACATCAGAATGAACCGATGCTCCAGGAGATATCTCCGCTTCAGGCTGGGAACTAGTCATTTCCAGTTCAGGGCCCTGCCCTTTGGTCTCACTACAGCCCCCTGAGTGTTTACCAAATGCATGGCAGTGGTTGCCTCTCATCTGAGACGGCAAGGATTCCAGGTGTTTCCATACTTAGACGACTGGCTCCTAACAGCCCCCACCAAGCATCTTCTCCTTCTTGCCAGAGACTACACCTTACGCACATGTCAAACACTAGGCATTTCCATAAATTACGAAAAGTCTGTCTTGTCGCTTTGTCGTGTTATTACCTAAATAGGCACAAATTTAGACACAGTCAACATGTCAGCCAGACTCACAGAGCAAAGGGTAGCAGACATACACAGACAGGTCTCTCTTGTCTTGCAGAGCAACAAGGTCAAAGTCAGACTGGTCCTGAAAGTCTTAGGAATAATGGCGGCGGCTATCCCTCTCCTCCCTTTAGCCCACTTCCACATGAGAATATTACAATGGATGCTGTTCACTCAATGGTCATTCCAACGACTTGCAATGTCCCACTCTATTGCGATAACTCAATCATGCAGGAATCATCTATCTTGGTGGATCACATCCCCCCAGCTTTACCTAGGAAGACCTTTCATTCCCTCTCCTCCAGTTGCTACATTGACAACGGACGCCTCCTTGATCGGGTGGGGGGGCATTACCAGGGCAGAACGTCCAGGGCATGTGGCAGCCTTTCGAGTACCACTTGCACATAAATGTCCTAGAGATGAGAGCAGTGTTTCTAGCGTTGCAAGCCCTTCAAGACTCTCTTCCCAAGGGAACTATAGCAATTCAGACAGACAACATGTCTGTAGTGTGGTACATTAACAAACAAGGTGGAACCAGATCTTACCCCTTATGTCGAGAGGCACTCAGACTGTGGCAATGGGCGATTTCTTCTCAGCGATTTCTGTTAGCAATGCATATTCCCGGGAAGTCCAATGTGATTGCAGACAAGTTGAGCAGGGCTATTCTCATGCCTCACGAGTGGTCTCTGAAGAATTCAGTGTTGGAGGAAATTTTTCAAAAGTGGGGCCGGCCTTGCTGCGACCTTTTCGCTACTCCCCAAAACAGCAAGTGCGACGATTTCTTCACCCTCTTTCCCCAACCAGGCCACCCCAGCAGAGATGCTCTAGTCCACGATTGGCCACGGGGACTTCCATATGCCTTTCCACCCTTCCCACTGATATCTCAACTAATTCAGAAAGCCATCGCTCTGAAAGCTTCCATGATCCTCATTGCCCCTTACTGGCCTCGACAGGTTTGGTTCCCTTTTCTTCACCATTATCTGTTGGAGCAACCTTGGCATCTGGACCCAGTTCCAGACCTCTTGACCCATCAGTCAGGTCAGTTGCACCACTCCCTTCCCTCTCTCCACCTCACAGCGTGGTTACTCCAGTTCCAACTTTAGCCAGGCTTCCTTTAATATCCCACTCAGTTCGAGATATTTTGATAGCCTCCCATAAATCTTCCACTCGGAAGATTTATAATAGTAAATCGAAACGTTTTTCCTGTTGGGCAGAGTCAAAGAATATAGATCCTTTCACTGCCTCCATTCAATCTATCCTGGATTTTCTAGCCGAGCTTTTCCACTCAGGTTCGTCTCCGTCTACCATCAAAGTTCAATTGGCGGCTATATCTAACTTTCATGTAGGTGTCTCAGAGTCTTCCATTATGGCTCACAAGCTCTGTAAAGCCTTTCTAAAGGGAGTTTTTCTCCTCAAACCACCTATCAAGGATCCTCCTCCTCAATGGGATCTGAACTTGGTTCTAGCGTCTTTAATTCCCCCCCCCCCTTTGAACCTGCGGCTTCTTGCACAATGAAGTTGCTATCTTGGAAAACTCTTTTCCTGGTAGCTATTACTTCAGCTAGAAGGGTCTCTGAACTCCATGCTCTGTGTAGTCGACCCCCTTATTTATTGTTTCATAAGGATAGGGTATCCTTGCATACTAATCCTTCTTTTTTGCCTAAGGTAGCTTCACCAGCAAATTTGAATCAGACCATTGATCTTCCAGTGTTCTTCCCTAACTATTCAAACAGATCAGAACAAAAATTACACAGCTTGGATGTTCATCGCCAACTCAGGTACTATTTAGACAGGACCAAACAGTTCAGGAAGTCCGATCAACTCTTTATTTCCTATGCGGAAGGTAGAATGGGCCTTCCAGTTACTAAAGTCTCTCTCTCTAGATGGCTTACTTCATTGATTACCTTTGTTTATGAGATCAGACATCAACAGTTGCCATCCAAACCCAGAGCTCATTCAACTAGAGCTTTAGCCACATCCATAGCTTTTCAAGACAGACTGCCTATTGATTCGATTTGTTCTGCAGCTACTTGGGCCTCTCCCCATACCTTCATTTCTCATTACAAGTTGGACTTAGCCTCTAGAGGTCGAGCCAACTTTGGTTCCACTGTTCTCAAGAGTCTGTTCCGATAGGCCACCTGGGACAAGGTGCTAGGGACGCGGTCCCATCCAGCAAGAATGAAGGCGAGATAGACAACTTAACATTTAGAAGTTATGTACCTACCATAACGTTCCATGTTAGTTGTCTTCTTCTTGCCTTCTTTCTTGCGTCCCACCCTCCTTCCCCCAAGCCTGGACAGACCTAGAGGATTGTTTTTTTCTGGTCATTTTCTCATCTTGTTTTCCCACAGCTTGTCCACCTCTATTTCCCTTTGTTAGGTTTAGGATACCTTACCCTTAGGTTTAGAGGTGGATTATTTCTCCAGGTTTTGGAGCAGCTTTTTGTTGCTTGGTCTAGCTATCAAACGAGATCTGAAGTAGTTACCGCCTAGCATTGTGGGATACAGGGGAGCCTCGAGCTGGTGGAACTAGCTCTCGAGCTTTAGTAGTGGCCGAGTCAGAGCCGAGGTTTGGCTCCGAACCCATCCAGCAAGTAAGAAGGCGAGAAGAAGACAACTAACATGGAAAGTTATGGTAGGTACATAACTTCTAATTTCTTGGCATTGAGCTTGAGCCCATGGCTCTGGCACCAAGCATCTGTTTCTGTAAGGCCCTTTTGTAGAGTATCCACATCATTTGGAGATTCAGTAATGGCTCCCAGTTTGCAGTCATCTGTGAACTTTGTTAGCCAGAGCCCCTTAGTACTGGCCTGTACTTCAGAGAAGTAGATGCCAAACAAGAGTGGTCCCAGGACTGAACCCTGAGGTACTCCACTTGTCACTTGTCTGGAGCTGGATTTGGAGTCAGCTACTTTTACAGTGTGGGTTCTGTCAGTAAGCCAGTTGGTAACCCATCAAGTGACATAGGGGTTAATGCCCAGCTTTGTAAGTTTATCTATGATTCCAAAGTGAGGGATGGTGTCAAAGGCCTTGGCGAGGTCCATATAGGTTGTGTGGACTGCCTTACCCTCATCCATGGCTCTGAAGACTGATTTGAAGAAGTCAGTCAGGTTCAGGAGATAAGATCAGCCCTTCACGAACCCAAACTGGGTGGGGTCCAGTGTTTGAAGGTTGCCAATGTCTTTGTTTATAAGTTCCATGATATGTTCCATGGCCTTGCAGATCAGGCTCATCAGACTGATGGGGCAGTAGTTCCTGGGATCCAAGGTGGAGCCCCCCTTGTGGAGTGGGATAACTGTAGCTGTGCGCCACTCAGTAGGCATGAAGCCTGAGGTGAGGCTATGATTAAACATGGCACTTAGGTGAGGTGCCAGTTCATTTTGTAGTTCATGTAGTACACAGCTTGGGATGTCATCTGTTCCTATGGATGCTGTATTCTTAGCTTTGGAGAGTGCGTTTTTTACTTGTGTGGCCATTATTACCAGAATTTATCAATCTTCCGGTATTAAGATGGGCCATTTAGGGGGTGAAGTTGGCACTGAATCGATCTGCCAGGATATTAGCAATATCCTTTGGATCAGTATATTTAATGCCATTCTGTTGTAGCTCAGAGCAGATCTGCGCATTGCCATTTAGATTATTGACATAGTTATAGAATGCCTTGTGGTTGTCTTTGGAATCTTTGGAAATTTTATTTTTGTAACTAGCTTTGGAGGATTTTATGAGGGATCTCAGCTTTTTACTGAGGCTGGTAAGGGAGTTTTTTGCATCCTGGGATTTTCATCTTTTCTGCAACAGTTTCTTCCTTTTGCTGCAAAGTTTGTTTATGGCAGGGGACCACCAGATTGGCTTCATTTTTGTGGAGGAGAGCATATTGGTTCTATTTAGGATGGCATGATTCATGCATGAGTGGATGTACTCGTAAAGTGCCTTAGTGTAGGACTCAGCAGTTGAACTTTCAGTTCCTGTCTGTATGGGTAAAAAGGGAAGCTAGCAGGTACGGCTGGTGCAAGGCAAGCAAACTAGTTAGACCAAAAATAAAAATAAAAAAATGCCAGCACCAAGAATGAATTAAGTAATAGTAGCTTTATTAAGCTGAAATTCTAGACCGGTTTCAGCACATGGCTTTCATCAGTAGATTGTTACACATAGAATGAGAAGCTCCTACTATAAATACCTTTATAACTGGAAGTAGAATGACATCATTTCCTGTCTCAAGAAGAGAATGTAATTGTTACATAAATAAACATAAAAATAAAAGTAAAAATAGATATTGGTATACATAATGTAATACAATTAAAAATGCATGCGCTTTAAAGATATACATATTCTAGCATCAATATTAAAGTAAAAAAAGAACAATATTTGAATTCTGATAATTTGTCATTAAGTCCAGGGGAAAACAAACTCCCTAATTTCACTATCCATCTTTTCTCTTTGTTATTCAGAATATCATGCCATCCAGTTTTAAAAGCACGGTTGCCTATAATGTTATCAATGATAGTAAATGAAAACTTGGCAGTGGGATGATTCATAGTGTGTTTGTATACGGCATTTGTAATCTTACCATTTCTGATATCCCCCAGGTGTTCAGATATTCTAATTCTGAACTGTCTGGATGTCTGTCCAACATAAAAAGCTTGACATGTGCATGTTGCAAGATAAATAATCCAATCCGAACTACAGTTACCAAAAAAAAATATATATCATATAAATGACCAGTGTTTTTACTAGTAAAAGTTTTTGTTTTAAATATGTAGCCACAAAAGCTGCAATGACTACAAGGGTATATTCCAACTAGTTTCTCACCTGTTAGTGTCCTTTGGGATAAAGTTTCATCCCTAGAGTTAATTTTCTTATAATGTGAGAAATGAGATCCCAATGTTTTCCCCTTTCTGTATGAAAATGAGCATTGCTCCCCCAAATAGTCCTCTAAGAGGGAATGAGACCAGTATGTTCCAATGTTTATCTATAATATTAATAAGATGTTTAGTATTTCTACCATAGGTTGTAACAAATCTGCAAGTTTCATGATTGGTCTGTTTTTGATGTTCTTTATATTCCAATAATGAATCCCTAGATTGGTTTTTACTCCATTGCATGGCAGAGCTGATAGTATGTCTGGAATATCCCCTAGTGAGAAACCTATTGGCTAAGTCATCATGATGTTGTTTTAAATCTTGCTCAGAGGAACATATTCTTTTGAGCCGCAAAAACTGTGATTTAGGAATGTTATTAATTGTATGTTTGGGATGTAGACTGTTGGCATGGAGCAAGGTGTTAAATTCCGGAAATTTTCGATATACAGAAGTTTTTAGTGTATTGTCTGGTTGACGCTGTAAAAATCATCCAAGAGATGTATTTCATTATGATGATAGTCCACTGTAAATTCTGTACCCCAAATGTTTCCATTAAGATGTTCAACAAATTCTTGAAGATAATCAGTGCCACCTTTCCACACTAGCCAACAATTGTCCAAATATCTTCTCCAGATATCAATCTCTGGTATGTATACATTGTGCAACTCATCATAGATGATATGTTCCTCCACATAACCCATATAAAGGTCAGCATAAATGGGTGCAAATGAGGCACCCATTGCCGTACCCTGTATTTGCCAATAGCAATCTTGTTTGAAGTAAAAGACATTCTTGGTAAGGATATGTTCAGCCATGCAAATAAGTAATGTGTTAAATCCTGGGGAATAAATATTAACTTTGTTTAACCAAAAATCCAAAGCTGCTAGTCCTGCCCAGTGTGGAATACTGGTATATAGAGACTTAACATCTAGGGTACACATTAGCCAATCTGGTTCCAATTGTGATTCAGAAACAATTTGCAAGAATTCAGTGGTGTCTTGGAGACTGGCTCTAATTAAAGAAAGAAGGGGTTTCAGTTTTTCAGTTAAAAAAAACAGAAAGTGGTTCTGTAAGTGATCCAGTCCCAGACACAATAGGTCTGCCTGGCGGTTGATGAAGAGATTTGTGGATTTTCGGTAGTAGATATAGATATTGTTTAGCTGGATCTTTGACCATCAGATGTAATTTAATCTTATCAGAAATAATGCCAGCCTCCACAGCCTCCTGTAAAAAGTCATCTATTTCTCTTTTGAAGTTAGGTGTAGGGTCGGTACTCATTTTCATGTAATGATGATGGTTAGACAGCTGTCTATTTCCTTCATCCCAATAATAATTGGCATCCATGACTACAACCGCACCCCCCCTTATCAGCAGAGAGAATGACTATATCAGTATTATTCTTAAGATGTGTTAGGGCAAGTTGTTCAGATTTGGATAAATTATGCTTAATATTGTAATCTGATCTCAAATGAAAATTTAAGTCTTTGATAACTGCCTGTTGAAAAATAGCCACATGTTTGTCCATTGGAGGATTAAATGTTGATTTATGAAACCGAAATTCAGAAGATCTTTGAGGAGGATCTGAATGATCCTGTTGTCTGAAAAATAAATTCAGATTAATCTTTCTACAAAATGCAATAGTATCTGATACTAGAAAACTCTCATCAATAAAAAAGCCAGGAATGAATCCAAGACCTTTACTGAGCGATGTATATTCATCTTGTGATAAAACATACTTTGAGATGTTGAGCACATTAGTACAAGGTACATCTATTTCACTACTGACATGAACAGATCCTCCAAACTTTTTACCCTTGTGTTTTCTGCCTCCCCTATGTTTTCTACCCCTAAAGGGTCGTCTGATGTTCGTCCCCTCCTAAAGTTTGGTGAGTCACCAGTACCAAAGGATTCTATGTCTGTTGTGGAGGACTCCTCACCAGAAGTGGTATTGTTGAATCCTGCCTTTTTTAAAATAGACCTAGGCCTCTTTTTACGCACATAAGTCGGATTCTTTGTACCCTGGGCAAACCTTACCCCCCTGTGTGACTCAAACTGTCTTCCTCTATCATAATCCTCCCTGTCTCTTGAGAATTTATGAAGTTTTTTTGTTTTAAGATTATTTTCAAGAGTCAACAGTTCCTTAGATAATTTGCTCAGGCCACCTTTGAAACTGGCCTGTTCTTCAATTTTTTTAAGATCATTACAAGTCTTTTCAACTTCCAAAATATTGGTCTGAATAGTTCTTTCATAAAAAGATGCCAATATATTCAGAAATGACATGGCTGCCTCCTTCTGCTAGCTGCCAATCTTTGAGTAAAATATCATCTGGTATTCCAACCAATGGTTGAATTTTTGACCTTAACCCCCTAGGGGATATTTTTTGGTTCTGATAAGCCTTGAACAATTTGTGATGCCAAATGTTTGTCCTTAGTGTTTTGATTTGCTTGCCTAACTGTTAAACAAGTGGGAGCAACCGTCAACTGGATCTAATGTTGGACCACTAACTGTTTCCACTGACATCATGCCAATGCCAAAAACCTGTATATCATCTTTATCCGCACATAGGCCGGATAATAACTTCTGTAGCTCCATGACAATAAGTTGCCTGAGAATAATATAAATTGCTTGCAAATCAAAGCCAATCAAAAATGTGGCCTGAGCAAAAAACCAGGAACAGTATCACTATCCCAAAAATAGATATATATATGTGTATGTCAGTTTGAGTCAGACAGGGACGAAAGCATGTGACCCATAGATGACCGAGAATAAAGATAAAAATAGACCTAGCTATCAAAGTGACCTAGAATTCTAGTTGTAATATCAATTTAAACAATAATACTAATATGAGATGTTCATATAGTATATTTAGGACAGATTAGTCCTACATGTGGCTAGCTTTAATCAATGTTCCCCCGGAAATAACCCATCCAACAAAAGAGGGAGACTGTTCAGATTTCTGTCAATGATAAGGTATAAATATAATCATGTAATGTTAATAACTGCTACTCGAGAGCAAAAATAAGGAACAATGTAATGAGCTTGATAAGCACGAAATATCATACCCTGCTGGAATTGTACCAAAATGTATATTTTTATATTAACATAGCAAGTATCTGTAGTATTGACCTAAATTGTAAGCAATACCCAAAAATGAGAATTGCATAGGTTATAATCAATCCAGCCACAACATGAGTGTCCCTATCTAGATACTGCTAGATATATAAATAGTATACAAAGCCTGACCTAGACAACGTATATAAATAGTCTTATAATATTGATGAGTGCTGTCATGATATATTCCTGCTGGAGAGCAAAAATGTTGAGCAGTATAATGTGCTTAAAAAACACGATATATCATACCCTACTTAAATTTTATCAAGATGCATATTTTTATATAAACATAACTAGTATTTGTAATATTAACCTAAATTGTAAGCAAAGCCCGAAAAATGAGAGTTGCATGGGTTATAAACTAGCCACAACATGAATATCCCTATCTGGATACTGCTAGATATATGAACAATGTGCAAAGCCTGACATAGACAGTGTATATAAGTAGTCATAAAATATGGTATATTCCTTTTGGATAGCAAAAATTGTGGGGCAATATAATGTGCTTGATAAGCACGATATGTCCTGCTGAAGTCTTACCAAAATGTATATTTTTATGTAAGCTTAGCAAGTATCCTAAGTTATAAGCAATGCCCAAAGAATGAGCATTGCATAGGTTAATAAGCAATTTAGCCAAAATATGAATCTCCCTATCTGGATACTGCTAGATATATAAATAATGTACAAAGTCTAACCTAGACAGCATATAAAAGTAATCCCAAAAAAATGAGAAATACAAATATAAGAATTTCTTACTAGAAAGCAGGAAATAATAACAAAAATCTAGATCCTGCTAGATATATAAACAATGTACAAAGCTTAACATAAATAGCGTATAATCCCATTAAATGAGAAATATAAATGTAAGGGCTTCTAGATAGAAAGCAGGAAGTAGTAGTAAAAATCCAATACATTAATCTACTTGAATGAAGACATTCTGTTGCTGTTCTAACACAACATACCTTTACATAAAGAATCTATAATAGTAATGTAATTAGTTATTCTCACTAGAAAATAATGTGGCCAATACACTAAATGTAATAATGAATATCGTTGTGAAACAAAGAAAATAATCATGAGTACAAAGACATATAATAAATTGTATAGTCCCAAATCCTGATGAACAACTCGCACAAAAGTCCAAATTCTTCAAAACGAACTTGCACGAAAATACAGTAGCTGTAGAGGGAACTGAAAATAAATGAGTGTCAAAAATCATTGCATTTATATTCCCCACAATGAAATATCCATCCAACGATGATAAGGCAGCCAATATGTTGATGTTATTCAATTGAAAAGTTCAAATAGAAAGATAACAATCTCAACAGTCCCCCAAAAAAATAAGGTGGCAAGATGAGGAAACTATTTATGTAAAAGTACCTGAGTATGGATTTGTTCAATAACAGTTGTCCAATAGGGAACTCCCTAATCCCTATGGTGCTGAACGAAAATCTTAGCCTCTGCCCGTTTAGAAGCACCAGCTCGTCTCCCTATTGGTATCAAACACCTGAATAATCCCAGAGTTACCGAAGGACATCTGAAATAGCTGAAACCATGCTATCACAAACCCAAGCATAGCAGTCTAAAAAATGACTCCACAGAAATCTTCGCCTCTGCCCGTTTTGAAGTACCAGGTCGTCTCCCTATTGGTATCAAACACCAAAGTTACTAAAGAACATCTAAAATGGCTGAAACCATGCTTTCTCCAGCAAAAGCGTTGTAATCTGAAAAATGACTCCACGTAATGAAATCCAAGGCAACAAAATAGTAATCCACTGGAACCCAATGAAAAAGCACATGCAGTGAAAATGTACAAAAAGCATAAGTGGTAGTAACACAAATGCCAACTCCCGATGAGGAGCCCTCCTCAACAGACACAGGAATATCACAAAATGGCGTGTCTCCTTCTCTTTAATCCATTCAAATGCCAACAGCCAGCAGAAAAATCAACGTGAGCAAAAAGGGAAGCTAGCAGGTACGGCTGGTGCAAGGCAAGCAAACTAGTTAGACCAAAAATAAAAAAATGCCAGCACCAAGAATGAATTAAGTAATAGTAGCTTTATTAAGCTGAAATTCTAGACTGGTTTCAGCACATGGCTTTCATCAGTAGATTGTTACACATAGAATGAGAAGCTCCTGCTATAAATACCTTTATAACCGGAAGTAGAATGACATCATTTCCTGTCTCAAGAAGAAAATGTAATTGTTACATAAATAAACATAAAAATAAAAGTAAAACTAGATATTGGTATACATAATGTAATACAAGTGCTTTTAAAACTGGATGGCATGATATTCTGAATAACAGAGAGAAAAGATGGATAGTGAAATTAGGGAGTTTGTTTTCCCCTGGACTTAATGACAAATTATCATAATTCAAATATTGTTCTTTTTTTACTTTAATATTGATGCTAGAATATGTATATCTTTAAAGCACATGCATTTTGAATTGTATTACATTATGTATACCAATATCTATTTTTACTTTTATTTTTATGTTTATTTATGTAACAATTACATTTTCTTCTTGAGACAGGAAATGATGTCATTCTACTTACGGTTATAAAGGTATTTATAGCAGGAGCTTCTCATTCTATGTGTAACAATCTACTGATGAAAGCCATGTGCTGAAACCGGTCTAGAATTTCAGCTTAATAAAGCTACTATTACTTAATTCATTCTTGGTCCTGTCTGTATGGGTGTCATGAAGATTGTCACTTCTGACTTGAGTAGCATGAAGTTGGCTTTGGAGAAGTTTTTTTATTGATGTTTCCTTACTGGGGGGTGGGGGGTGGGACGTGGATGTTAAGGGTGATTAGCTTATGGTCTGACCTGACCAACATGGGGGTGACCATAGGTGCGGAGCATCAATTTCCCATGTTGGTAATGACCAGGTCTAGGATATTAGAGCCCCTGGTGGGACAATGGATTAGTTGATCCAGGGCGTTGGAATTTATGAATTCCAAGAACCATTGGGCAAAGGTGTTGGTACACAAGTAGCTTTCCCAGTTAATGACAGGGTAGTTGAAGTCACCCAGTATTAGGGTGTTTGGTTGTATCTTAATATTTTCCAGTATGTTTAGAAAGGTGTAGTGAGAATATTGGGGCATGGTGGGGGATCTACAGCAAGCTACAATTTGAATTGCAATCTTACCTAGTGTTAGTTGCACTGGAGAATTTCAGACGTATTGTGTTGGGCATCTAGCCTGGTGGTGTGAATATCCTTGGTGAATATGGACACTCCTCCACCTTTAGTGTTTCGATCCTGGTTTGGTGGCCGAAAAGTGGTAAGAGTTGTAGCCTGGTATTGCAGGGGTGCTCTCTGGAGCTTTGAACCAGGTCTCAGTTACTGCACAGATATCAATGTTCTCCATTTTTAGGAGTGCCTCGAGAGAGTGCATTTTGAGGTTTAGACTTCTAGCATTACCTTCAGATTTTGCATACTTGTACCTGTTATGGTGGTGGTTTTGTCATTTGAACTTTGCCTAAAAAAGACACTATAGGGGTGGCAGGAGCCTTAGCCAGTAACCTGAATCCCAGGAGCGACAGGTGCAGACCATTTCGGGCAAAGCATCATGGTCTGTCAATCATGTCATCCCAGGCAGACAGATACTGGATCCCGTTTGAATGACACCAGAAGCTTAGCCAATTGTTGAAGTCAATCATTTTGACCTTATATTGTGGTATCATTCTGGGCGAAGGCAGGATGCTGCAGCAAAGTGAGCCCTTACTGCGCTCGGGCTCACTTTGCTCTCTTCCCACCCCCATGTCATTTCCTTTATACCTAACCACAGGTCCCTCCCAACCATCAAACTCCTCCCCTTCCTGTTACACAAGCTAAGACCCACTGCAAACTCTCTCCCTACCTTACAACTCCTCCACAAACTCTCAACCAACTCACCCTATTAAAGCCCTCTCCTCCTCTTCAAACATGTCTGACTTAATCATTCCTGTCATACTTCTGCTTGCACTGCTCCTCCGACATAACATAAAATTACCTCACACACTCTTAACCCTTATACATAAAGCCCCCACCTACCCTAACCAAAGCTGCTTTTCTTACCCTCAGCAACTCATACTCATCTCTGCATCTATCCTTCCAATGAATATACTATTCCCTAAAATAAAAACTCCTCCTTTCAACCATAGTACATCTAAGTATAAAACAAAATACTTTCACAACTACCTACAAAAAATGAAAGCTTATGACTTCCCAAGGACTCTGCTCTTGTCAGGTGATATACACCCAAACCCTGGTCCTACCACTATTCCTAACACCCCACAAAATATCACCCCCAATTCTAATCAACCATCCATACCAAAAAATAAACTCTCCTTCTATTCTATCAATACTCAAGTATGCCCAACAAGCTAAGCCAGTTTCATGCTTGGGTATCTCTTCATACCCCAGACATTATCTCTGTCACAGAAACTTGGCTTAAACCTCAAAACCAAGATAAAGACATTCTTCCTCCAGGTTATAATATACTTTGCCAAGATCACTTAAAGAAAAATGGTGGAAGTACTGCTTTAGTTTAGTCTAACTACCTCATTCTCTCCCTTCCTAAAGAACCAATTCCCTCCTTTACACCTGCTGAAATACTAATAGGAAACCTCAAACCCAATGACTTTACTACCATCACAGCAGTAGCCATATACATTCCACCAGGGGACAACATCCCCTTAATGGAAAATACATATACAAAAAATACTTTTATTATAACCCCCCAAAACATTAAAATCTGATCCAAAAAAAAATCTGGAATGCTATAAACCAAATACTACATCCAGGTAACCCAACTTCACCAAATCCGTGTCCTGACAAGTCACCTGTAGAAGCTGCCAGTACCTTCAACACCTACTTTATCAACTCCATTTCCAAACTATTTAACCCCAACCTCTCAAACAACAACACTTCAAACCTCCCTATACACCCCTCAACCACTATCTGAGTAAACTCCCTCTCTCTCAAACCTGTCTCCACTGACTATATCAGAACTATACTCCCAAAGATAAAAGCATACTCTGTATTAGCAGACAATATTCCATCTTACTTTCTCCAGATTGCTGCACACTCCCTTGCTGTGCCTGTATCTATACTAATCAATCACGCCATCTCTGAGTCTAAAGTTCCTTCTATCTGAAAACAGTTTGCACTCTTCCTATTCATAAAGGAGGTAACTCCACAGAAATATCTAATTTCAGACCTATCGCTATCCTCTCCCCTCTCTCCAAAATCCATGAGAAATGTATACACAAACAAGTTATGCATTATCTCTTACAAGAAAAGCTTCTCACTCCATCACAGCATGGCTTCCGTCCCAAGCATAGTACAACCACAGCTCTATCATTTCTCAACACCTTAGCCCTGGCTAAAGATGATCACAAACTCATATCCTGTCTATTCCTTGACCTTTCTAAGGCTTTTGACACTTTCTCACACACTCTGCTACTTAGTAAACTTGTAGACCTAAACTTCTGTCCTGAAACAGTTGCATGGTTCTCTAGCTATCTCTCTGATAGGCTGCAATCAGTATGATGGGACACAGCTCTATCTACCTCTCTCTCAGTAATAACTGGTGTTCCCTAAGATTCAATTCATGGACCTCTACTCTTTAATATCTTCACCAACTCACTCCACTCCTCTTGTCCTCGGTCTAACATTGTCCAATATGCAGGTGACTCTACAGTCATAACTATTGTTAATTCCCCCTTAGAACTCCTAACAAATACCCAGATCTCTTTCAGCTCAGTAGAGACATGGCTTACCAATAATCAGCTTATCTTCAACCCTAAGGAAACAAAATTACTACTCTTTCTACCTAAATCTGCAAACCACATTAAACTTTCCTTCTCCTTAAGGTCCCTAAACAATACTCATATAGAAGTTGAAACTAGCACAAAACTCCTTGGCATTACCATTGAAGACCAACTAAAATTCGATCTTCACATTAACAATTGTATCAAAAAAAAACCCAAAAGCCAGGACTACTGTACAGGAACAACAAATTCCTAACTACTGAAGCTAGGATTTCTCTTACCCATGCATACGTTCTACCATGCTTAACATATTGTTCCCAAATACAAATCTGAACTCCTCCCTACTTACCAAATTAGAATCAACCTACCACAAAATAGCTAGATTTGCAGCTCAACAAACAAATAAATATCACCACTCTCTCTCCCTAAAATACCTGAACTAGCCTGAACTAACTCATCTGTTCCTACAATCTCAACTCCAAGTTATACACTCCATCCTATGTAGGCCTGATTTCTGCCCAAGTCTCTCTTCTCTCATCTGTCACTACTCCTCTATCAGACTTCTCCGAAGCTCAACCCAAGACCTACTAAAAATCCACAAACCCAAATCCAGCACAGGGTGCAACTTATATAGCTACCATCCCTCTATTGCATGGAACAAACTCCCACTAGAAATAAGGTCCCTGACTCACCCCAAACAATTTAAGCTAGCAACCAAAGACCAGTTTAAAAAAAACACTGGTCCTGCCATTGTACTCACCCTCCCTGATTATTACCTACCTTTTATAGTACAGTCAAACTAACCATTAACAACTTCATCCTATGCTTCCTATGCAACTTCCAAAGCTTCTTCTATATTCTGTTCCCTGAAAGTCTTAAATAACCTTTTAAGTTTCTGCTAATCTGCATATGAAACCATATAGTTACTCAGCTCTCTTTTTAAATTAAAACATACAACTTATTCTGCTTTTTTAACATTCTCCTTTTTGTTTATAGTACTCTTTTATCTGTCAAGAATATACATGTATGTAGCTTACGTATTTTAACTACCAAAATTCTCTATTGCTATTTTTATTGAAATGTATCTGTATTGCTGTTTTTATTGCATTGTATATCTTTGGAGCTTTTCTCCCCGGGCCTCCCCTGAAAAAGGGAAGTAACTCAGCTGGACACTCCCAGTCAAAAAATGTAAATAAAACAAATAAATATGTTTAAAGGGTTAATTAAGTTATAACTAAAATGTTTGCATAAATGTATAAATAGAGCTCAGCAGTGTAAAATTGGTAACCATACTATGTGATGAAACCCTGACTAAGATAAGTGATGCCTTGAAGAACAAGGAACATCTGTTAATAAACATGCTTTCTCACAGAATCAGCAGAAATTCTGAAAAACAGTTCTGAGAAGCAAATATTGCATGCCTTCTCACAAAATCAGCAGGAAAGTCTGACATGCTTCCTCACAGATGCTTCCTTACAGAATCAGCAAAGACCTTCTGAGAAACAGATACTGTATGCTTCCTTACAGAATCAACAGGAAATTCTGAGAAACAGACATTACATGCTTCCTCACAGATGCTTCCTTATAGAATTAGCAAAAAACACCAAAAGTTAAACAGGATCTAAAGTGCATGACAAGAACTGTATAAAAGGACTGTAAACTGAATATTGTTTTTGGGTAATTGTAGGAACTTGGTTCTGAGGTAAATGGAGAATCATCATCTGTATCTGTAATGAAAAGCAAACCTTGTACAGTAAAAGCTATAAGCTGTAACACATGGCACGTGTTGTTTTATGAGTAACTGTACTTAAATAAGTAAAAAAATTAAAATAAGTCCATTTAAATTTATCAGTGGTGAGCCTGGCCCACATTCGAAAACAGGGGAGTGGAGCCCTACATAGGTTCACTCCAGTGAAGAAACAGTAAATAAAATAAATTGTATGAGTGAGTCCTGAATAGGAGCACTCTGGTTACTTATGGCTCGTAGCAGTACAATTTCAGATGTCTGAATTCAGTGTGACTGCCCTGCAGTTCAGTCACAGTTAAATATATTCTCCAAGTCCGCAAATTCCAAGCTTTTGATTCTGTAGCTGCCAGTTTCATTTTGCCAACTTTTTGAGTCACTACAGGGACTTTCCAGCCATCTTCAGTCAGCAGCCTGATCACTTGTCTTTCTGTTGATTGGTAAGAATTTTTCTGAGTTGCATACAGTATGGATACCATTAAGGACCATAGTAAAAAAATGTAAGCAAAGTTTTGCTTTAGACAGTTGTGAAAGGCCAGATAGAGTCAGGGAAAAGTTTAAATGTTGGTATGACCAGCATGTGGGTAAATGTAAACCATTGTTAGGATAGGTTGATGTTAATGGTTTATGCAAATGGATTTATACATAAGACTGGTATTTAAAGCAATTGACCAACTTAAATAAGTTGGGATGTATTTTGTGGGAAAATTTAAATACTTCTTTCTGTGTAGAGTATCATAGAAATGTAATTCAGAAATCGGTCACAAAGTTAAATCCTCCTGAGGAACACAGAGGATGTTCAAACTCAGTAAGGAGGACAAAATGAGAAAAAAGAGGAACCTATCATAGGGCACTGTACCTTATATCAAGATGCATTCCATTTATAACGTGTTACTTCTATTATTAAAGAATTATAAAATGAAAGTGCTATTATATCGGCAGAGCCAGCAGTAGAGTATTTGCCGTACTTTAAAGATTATTGTCAAAAATGGAATGAAATACAGGAGTCAGATATCCCAGATAGGGAAAAAATGAGTCTTCTCAGAAACTTACTACAGACTTTAATGAATTCCCTAAGCTCAAACAAAAGGAATATAAGGAATTTATGTAGAAAATGTTATTCTTATTACAAAAAAGTAATGAAAAGATACCATGAAGCATGCAATTTATTGCAGGAAGACCTAAAAAAAAAACTAAGAGAAAATCTTCATGAAAAAGAGCAGTATACAGATGAATTACAATCTAAGCTGACAGAACATAAAATTAAAATTAAAGAACTTAAAGAACAATTAGATAAAAACAAAATACCACAAGTAGAAGTTGTGAGGGCAGGCACATCATCAGATTTGTACATACAATCATATTTATTGCAGACATTACCACAGTGGAATGATAAAAAGGGAATATTTTACAAATTGCTCACATTTAAGAAATGGGTACCATATATGGCAGGTCCAGATGTTTGAACTGATGCTTTGCTTTGCTGTTTCTGGATTTTCATCCCAAAATGTTTTAAAGCATTTATTCAGCTTAAACAAAAAGACTGCTCTCTTGATACAAAAGTAGGCAGACTGATGGCTGTTATAATGGCCTATACACAGGGGCAACCCTTAACACCAAAATTGTTAGATAATTTTAAGATCACTATCACAGATAAATTAATGGAACTGGACGATCATTTTAGCTTAGTGTTTCAAATAATCTACCAAAAAAGTGATGATAAAATGCGTCAGAAAGACGTACAACAACAGTTAATACACTGATTTTTGGAACAAGTAAAAGGGGTTCCAGGAGACATTAAGTGCATTTATGAGGAAACTTCTGACACATTCAGAGACTTGGTACAAAAACTCATGTGAGGCGGCACAATGGCAGACAATGGTACTTTATACTCACACCACATGTTTTCTCTATGGGAGGGATATGGGCCATTTGAAGTTATAAGTGAGGTAAAGGGAAGAGGTAGGGGGAGATGGTGTGATAAGCCATCTCCTGATCATGTTGCATCTGCCCCACCAGCCCCACTACAGGGTCAGGAAGAAGGTCAATGGATACCAATGTTTTTTTCTGTAAAAAATTGGGACATGTAAAACAACAGTGTGAGTATTATAAAAACTGGTGTAAAGTACAGGAAGATAAGGGCATTTATGCAAAAAAGGAAAAAGTTGAAGAATAGGAAGGGAAAAATAAGACCTGAGTCATAGTTCAAAGACCATATAATATAGGGGAAAATAGCCATAAAGTACATCAGTATGATGAGGAGGGAAACATATGTCCAGTTGATTTTCAGGCCACCAGCCCTGCAAACCCATAATACATGGCTAGGGAGGGACTTAAAAAGGAAATTGAAAAATCACAGTATGTTGATGTGTCAGACGATGAGGAAGATAAATGCCAGGGGCAAGCTGTTTGCCAGATTGCAGCATCTGCAAAAGTGAAGATGAATGGAGTAACATACAATAGGGACATGCCCCCTACTCTGGTATCTTTCCTTGCTACCTTTAAAAAGGGTCAGAATGGACAACCTGTGACTGATCTCTAGGTAGAGGGGTCATTGTGGAAAATACGCTCATTGATACCAAAGCAGCAGTATCAGTTACAAATCGTAGACTACCGGTGGACCCAACAAAAAGAATGTGTATTTCAGCCTTTAATGGGACAGGATGCTATGCATTAGGCAGTCATCCTGTAGATATTAAATTCAAACCAGACGGACAAAACCTCAAAGGTTCCTCCTTAATGCACCCATCATGTTCTACTACCATTATTGGAATGGACATAAGGAATAGTTATAGATTCCTCAAACTGCATACTATGGATTGAGAAATGGGAAAACATATAAGTAAGGGAAAGCACATGCTGTGCCATTTTTGTACCAGAGGAAGTGCATAAAGCAGATGGATATATTGAAGATGACAGTAGGGACATATGGCAATCTATGCAACAACAGTTTCCCCAGTTATGGTCTAAAGGACCTAATGACTGTGGAAACCTGGAAGCTCCAGTAGGGGTACACAGTGAACAGGATTATATACCACTGTTTCCAAAACAATACCCCATACCAAAAGAGGCAGAAGAAGACATAGAAAAATGCATTGCAGAGTGTGAAAAAGAGGGAATTATACAAAAAGCCACTAGTCCCACAAACTCGCCAATTTGACCAGTTAAAAAAAAGGATGGTAGCTACCGTCTCATTATTGATCTATGAAAGGTAAATCAGTACACAACTCCAAAGCTCATTTGATTCTGGAGGTTCCAGAATTGGCATCACAAATAAAGCCACAAAGGAAATGGTTTACATTAATAGACTTAGCAAATGGACTTTTTGCCATGCCTCTTTGGAGGAAGGATTGGCCTCGATTTGCAGTTACATTCAAAATTCAGCAGTACATAATGACAAGGTTACCAGAGGACTTCCAAAATAGTCCTGTCATTTTTCATCAAACAGTAAGATCAATTTTAGAAGACTTAGAGAAGAATGATTCAGTCCTGCATTACATAGATGACATTTTAATTTAATGTGAGACAGTAGGATAACAAGTTAGACTGTTTAAGAAGGTCTTCCACTACAGCAAGCAGGATTTAAAGTAAAAAAATTACAATTTATGTCACAAGAGGTAACGTTTTTAGGTACTGTCATTCAGCCATCAGGCAGATCTCCATGCCCACAATGAGTGCAGGGCAATTTACAGATGGAAAAAACTCTTTCTGTATCATACTTACATAAATTCATGGGCATTATGAACTATAGTAGAGGATTTATAGAGGTTTATGCTGCAATGGCAGTGCCTCTATATAAAATATTACATGATCAGAAGAATGCTGCAGTGTTAGACGGGAACCCACATGAAGAGGAAGCTTTTTGTCAAATGAAAGCTAAACTGGCACAGGCAACAAAACTTATAGCACCTACAAATAAGCTGTCATTCATGTTACAGGCAGCTGTAGGAAAAAATACACCTTCAGTAATACTATTACAGGAAATCCCACATGAGGGGAAATAACCAAATGGAAAAAACATTGCATCCAGTTACTTTCTGTAGCAGAAAAATGACACCTGTACGAATGGGTTATCATCCCTATTGGCCATTTACTGGGAAATCAAATAAACAGAAATTAGCAAGAAACTACGGGCACTCATAAAATCGTCTAAGGCCAGCTTCGAGAGAAAAATTGCACAGGACACTAAGGATAATCACAAGGCTTTCTTTAGTTATGTTAGGAACCTGGGTGGGAATTCCCAGATATGCTCAGAATTAGTCCAAATGACAAAAAATACACCAAACCCACAGACATTGCCAACATCCTAGCTGATAGGTTCAGTGCAAACTTCTCCCCCCCTCCCCACCAATAGGGCAAATATCTATCCCAGCAGACTGTTGCCCCCCTGACATCTCAGATGCTCAGGTAAGAGCCGCCCTCTCCAAAGCAAAAAACACAGCATCAATGAGACCAGACGGTGTCCCGGGCTGCATCCTACATGAATTCCAAGAAGAGCTAAACCCAAACATAAAACTACTGTTCAATCTCAGCCTTACTACAGGATATGTACCCAAAGAGTGGCGTACAGCAACAGTGGTCCCTCTCTACAAAGGTGGTGCCTCAACGGATCCTGGAAACTGTCGCCCCATAAGCCTGACTAGCTTGGTCTGCAAAGCTATGGAAAGGATCATCATGGACCTCATAAATAAAGATATTGGGGATCTACAGACACTGGATCCTACCCAGTTCGGTTTTGTTAAGGGCAGATCCTGCCTTTTAAACCTGGTTGATTTCTTTGAAACAGTCACCAAGGCCATTGATGAGGGGAAGGTGGTCCACACAGCCTACCTGGACCACGCAAAAGCCTTCGATACAATACCCCACTCGGGCATTATAGATAAGCTCACCAGCTTAAATATAAACCCCTATGTCACTAGATGGGTTGCAAACTGGCTCAAGGACAGAACCCACATGGTTAGAATTGCTGAAGCCATGTCAGTCTCCAAACCAGTTACAAGTGGCATCCCACAAGGCTCAGTCCTGGGACCTCTCTTGTTCGGTATATATTTCTCGGAGGTACAGGCCAACACGGAAGGACTGTGGCTGACCAAGTTTGCAGATGACTGCAAACTGGGTGCCATAATCGACTCTCCAGCCGACACAAGCATCCTCCAAAAGGGCCTCATAGAAACAGACAACTGGTGCCAGAGCCATGGCCTCAAGCTAAATGCCAAAACGTGTATAGTCATCCCCTTTGGCAAAAACAAAGTGCCCACAAATTACCACATAAGTGGTAATCCATTAAGTACAGAAGAAGTAATTAGGGACCTGGGGACTCAAGTTGATAGCAGTCTCTCATTTGACAACCATGTGGCCAAAGTGGTTAGAAAAACATTTTATATAGCCCACCTAATCATGAAGGGATTCACATCTAGATCAGGGGAGGTCATTGTGCCTCTTTACTCATCCCTCATCAGGCCCATAATTGAGTACAATGCCCCTTTTGGGATGTACCTTACCAGACACCTGCCGCAACTGGAAAGACCCCAAAAGTACCTCACCAAGAGGATCAAAGGGCTCAAACAGATGCCATATGCTGCCCGGTTAAAGAAACTCCAGCTCTTCTCAGTGGCATACCGCCTGTTCAGGTACGATCTGTGCCTGACATATAAAGCCATGTCCAACCCGGAATTAATGGACATGCTGCACCTCAGAAAATCCAAATCACATCAAGCTACACGCTCAAGAGACTTGAACCTCAGCACTGAAATAAATAGGACATGCTGGAGGTACAGATTCATAACCCAAAGGCTCCCTTCACTCTGGAATAAAATCCCAGTCCAGGTTAGGCAGAGTCCCTCAATGACTCTCTTCAAGAGGAATCTTGATGAGTGGATGGGAGATCGTAGGTTTACCCCGGGTATCACTTCTGTGTCACTGTTAGACAGAGGCACAGTATACTAACCTCGAAAAAGGGCATAGCAAAATTAATTTAAAATGGGTGGCGAAAGCCAAACACATTCTGGCTAGGCTTATAAATGCCGTAGGGCAGATAGCCTAGTATGAACCTATGAATATCTGATAGTGTTCTCCAGAATTGTTTTACAGATGCTACATCATGCAGTAAAAGCATTAATAGACAATTTTGAAATGAATAAAATCACGGATGTAATCAGTCAAGCTGTTTTTGCAAAATGGATGGTCTTATTCGGCATGAAAACTGTAACCACAGAGACAGGGGATAAATGCTATCTTTCAAACTACATAGGCTATGAAGGTAAACAACATAACTGTTTGGAAAAAATAATGTCCCCAGACATTCAATTTCTTTCATCAGACTTTGATCATTTCAAACCCTCTGTTTTTGTAGACAGAGCTAGATTCTGGGACAAAAGAAAATACTGGACAGGGTTCTCAGTTGTACCCAAAGACCCAAGGTTAGGAAAACCAAAGCTGGTGAGATTGCCAGGATACATGTATGGGAAGTGGATGGGAAACAGAAAATAAGTGGATGGGAAACAGAAAATTTACCCCGGGGATCACTGCAGTTGCTCTGCTGAACAGAGGCACAGGGAACTAATGGCTCTGCTGGACCGAGGCACAGGGAACTAATCTAAGGAGGCAGCAAAAGCCAGCACATTCTGGCTAGGCTTACATATGCCCTCAGGCAGATAGCCTAGTACTTACCTACATGTCAGCACAGCGGGCAAACTAGAAACAGTTTTGTATGTTTTAAAATATTACAATCCAGTTAATATATTTTCTGACAGTGCTTGCATAGTAAATTCCCTGAGACTACATATGGCTACTTGGGCCAGAAGAGGGTTTGTTGATAGTGTGGGTAAACCCTTGAGACATGCTGAAATACTAAAACAAATTTATAAAGTAATCACACCTGCAAATGCACAGTTTTCACAGCACAGCAGGAAAAATTGGAATACTGATTGGAGTGATTGGATAAGTAGTCTATTCAGTGGTGGACAGGAAAAATTATCATCTTTTTAATTGCTATTGTTGTCATTATGCTTGGTTGCATGTTACTTATATATATTAAAGTTTACTTAAAATTTGCTGGCTCAACTGCTTAGTCAGTAAATGTTATTATCACAGAGCAAGCAGAACAATATTTTTTCTTAATTAATGCATAAAATCTTGTGATATGTTTTAAAACTTCTCTAATTAATACAAAAGAGGGAACAGTTAGAATATGTTTAAAGGTTTAATCAAGTTATAACTAAAATGTTTGCTTAAATGCAGGAATAGAGCTTAACAATGTAAAATTGGCATTTATACTACATGATGAAACCTTAAGATAAGTGGTGCCTTGAAAAGCAAGGAACATCTGTTAATGGTCATGCTTCCTCACAGAATCAGCAGAAATTCTGAGAAACAATACCGAGAAGCAAATATTGCATGCCTTCTCACAAAATCAGCAGGAAAGTCTGACATGCTTCCTTACAGAATCAGCAAAGATCTTCCGAGAAACATATATTGTATGCTTCCTTACAGAATCAACAGGAAATTCTGAGAAACACGCTTCCTCACAGATGCTTCCTTACAGAATTAACAAAAAACACCAAAAGGTAAACAGGATCTAAAGTGCATGACAAAAACTGTATAAAAGGACTGCAAACTGAATATTGTTTTTGGGTAATTATAGGGAACTTGGTTCTGAGATAAATGGAGAATCATCATCTGTATCTGTAATGAAAAGAAAACCTTGTACAGTAAAAGCTATAAGCCGTAACATGTGGTATGTGTCATTTGTTTTATGAGTAACTGCGCTTAAATAAGTAAAAAAATATATAAAATAATTCCATTTAAATTTATCACTCTCCCAAAAAGAACAGTCCATTCTTGTTTGTACCATAACAGTATCTCACTTTTGCCCAACTCTAAAGAAGAGTCTATGCTTGTTTGTGTCATAACAGTAATTCACATTTGCTCCCCTCCAAAAGAGCATTATATGCTTGTTTTTGGCATATAACCTGCCCTTCAGTTGTTGGCAACTGCATATCATATTATTCCCATTTAATATCCCCACACATTTTAAAGCCAATAATATAGAATGGCTTACATGCTGCATGTGTCAGAGTACTGGTCAGATAACCGATGAATGATCAAGAAACATAGAAAGGTAAGATAGAGCTCTATATTTACAAGCAGTAATCACAACAGGTTGTGTGATCACTAAGTGCACTATATCCAAACATAATACATTTAATAAATGTACAAATAACAGTTTATGACTTGATATTAGTGTAAATTCTGTAGCAGTTCGTTGTGTGAAGAATGACTTCAATTCTTTTCTGCAAAGCTGTTTGTCTGACAAAGAGGGATAAGGCACCCATCCTGTTTTTTGAAGGTGCATTGGAGTGAAAGTTGAAATACAGACCTGTGTAGAAATATCTCATATGTACTAACATTTTCTACTGAGTATGTCATAGATTGCTTTTCCTCATTTCAACTATTTCTCCTTTTTTTATCTCCACTGAAGAGAAAAAACTGTTTAGTACTACAAACGACCAGGAATTATACCTCAAAGAACATTTATTTTTCAGCAAGTGTAAAAAATGGCATAAAACTTGAAAAGCACAGGATTAAATCTCTCTTAATGCCTCAGCTTAGAACAGCCTTTATTCATGATGTAAAAAACCATGACTTTTATATAAAATCACGCATCAATTAAATTCATTAACGGTTACATAATTAAACAATTAATCAATTGTATTACACATTTTTAAAAAGACATATACATACTTCAAGGCTTATTCTATATAACTTTTCCAGTTATATTCTCTATTCCTGCCCCTGGGATGTAAAGTGTTATATTTTAATATAAAAAGATTCCTTCTTTCTTAATACATATTTAATTGGATCTTCACTCAAATAATCTGTTTTACTTGTTGTAATATTGTTACCTCTAATTCACTAAAATCACCTTGATGTGACTGATTAAAATGTTCTGCTAAGGTACTTGTACATTTATTATTCCTAATGTCTCTAATATGTTCTTTAACCCTCTCTCCAAGACTTTTTTTTTACTTCCCCCTATGTAAAAATGATGGCAAGAACATTTTATAGCATAAATAACGCCTGTACTTTTACAGGAAAAATTACCTTGTGTATGGAATTTAAGTCCGTTAATAGTATTAAAAGTTGATATTACATATTTACATATTGCACATTTCCCACAAGGCATTAAACCTGTCCATTTCATTCCTCTAACTAACTCTTATGGTCTTCTATAGGTACTATGAACTAAAAAGTCTTTAAGACTGCGGCCACGTTGATATGAAAACTTTAATGCCATTTCCTTTAAAGAAGAAACTTCCCTTATAACTATTTCCCAATAATTCCTCAGTAACTGAGCTTGCATATCTGAAAATAATGTATATTTAGAAACATAATATAACTGTTTTTCTGAAACTGACTTATACAGTTCCTTCATTTTTGTTATGTTGCTTCTATAACTATTTTCCTTCTTTACCTTATTATTAAACACCTTGCTATAACTATGAGCCACCATATCTGCTGTATAACCCCTACTGACAAACATATTTGCCACTTTATTAGCCTCTTCCCTGGCTTCACTCACATTGTTACATCATCTGTTTGTTCTTACAATTTCTCCATAGGGGATATTATTGAGTGTATGCCTCAGATGACACCTTTGTGCATGCAACATATGATTCACTTGATGAAATTTTCTAAAAATACTAGTTTTATTTCACCATTTTCTTGGCCATCCAAAGTGATATCTAAATAGTTTACTTTAACGCCCTCTTGTAAACTGTCTTATTTTATTTGATATTTATTTTCATTCATATATTTAAGAAATAATTGTTTCTCATCATGTCCTCCCTGACAAATAAAAATAAGGTCGTCAATAAACCTAAAATATTTAATGACAAAATTTTGAAAAAAATTACTTCTATAAACATGGGTATTTTCGACCATACCCATAAACAAATTTGCATACATGCCCCCGTTGCTGTTCCCTGCAATTGTCTATATAACTGACCATCAAATTCAAAAATGTTATTAGTTAAACAAAAATTTATCATCTCTTTAATGTATTGTGTTCTAGGACTGTCTTTCAAAAAGTATTCTATGGCTTGCATGCCGAATTCATGATTTATACTTGTGTACAAACTGGCAACATCCAATACCAGAAAATATATATTTCTATTCCATTTTATATCCTTTATTTTATCAATGAAGTCAAATGAATCCTTTATATAAGAAGGTAACTTAATTACTTCTTGTAATTAAAACAGATGCAAAAAATACCCTAAATTATGAGTAAAGTACCCACAGGCCGACACTATAGGTCAGCCTGGTGGGTTTAACAAACTCTTGTGTATTTTAGGCACACAGTAAAATCTGATCATAGTGGTATTTGTTGGTAACATCAGATACTGTGAAGTAATTCAAACGAACACCTTTGTGAAACAAAATATCGTATTGACGTTTAGCTTGTATATATACTTCTAGTCCAACTCTTTCATACACTTTACAATTATTTAAATGATTCATACACATCTTAAGGTAATCATTAGATTTCATGACCACCAATTTTCCAACTTTGTCCGAAGGCTTAAATACAATACTATCATTATTTCTTAACTGCTGTAAACTCAACCATTCTTCCTTCGACATATTGTATATAATATTACTTTGATAAAATTCCTCAACTTCTTTCTCTAATACATAAAGAAAGGTTTGATAGAATTTATTTATACTATCATTCTTAAATGGCGACATGAACACACTTTTTGTCTTTACCTTTGCTGTATCTAACTTACTGTAGGCGTTAACTTCAGTATCTGAGTTACAAGAATAGTAACTCTCCTCACTAGAGGAAATGCTTTCATCATTAACATTTAAACTGGACAAATTACTAACATTAAAAAAATAATCAGTAATATGCATTTTTCTTACCAGTTTAAATAAATCTCCTTTTAGTTCATGCAGTCTTGGCAAAACAGAGGGTATAAATTTCAACCCCTTCTCCAATATAGACATTTCCGTTATATTAAATTCATATACTGACAAATTAACAACATAACCATCAGCTGTACTTGTTTCAAATGTCTCATTAATATGTCCACTTACTGCATTTGGTATAGGGACCATAGTTCTGTTCTCTGTTAGTATCCTGTCCATGCCAGGAATGTTTATTTGAACCTGGTTTTTGTTCCCCATTGTTCTGAAATGTTTTCCGAAAGTTATCAACATTATTGGGTCTAGGTAATGCCAGAAAATAGTCTTCTTTGTAATCTCCTTCATCTGGTGACAATACCCCACTTTCCACTGAGATGTAACTACTGACTCGTCTCTGTTGGTTTTTCTGATCCATTTGAAACTTCACCTGCTGATGTTTAGGCCACTGATTGGCAGTGAGCACAAAAGCCTTTTTCCACTCATAGTCTCTCAGATCTCTTTGCAATTTATTTGTCTTTCTGTTCAAATGTTCTTTCGCATACCCAGTCAAGCATTCATTAATACTTGCCAATAAAGACTGTGGTGCTGAATTAGAAGTCTCTTTTAAGATATCAGCACAAAGTTTTTTTGTGTTTCTTCCTTCGTATTATTTCTTTTTAAAGTGTCTCTTTCTATAAGTATATTTACCCATTCGCTACTGCAGTGATGTGTGGCTGCTATCCACCTGTCATAGAATATCCGTTCTTGCTCTACTGATAAATCAAAGGGAGTTGATGGACTTTTTACGGCTCGTAACCCCCTAGGAGTAATTTGTAGTTATTGATACCTTTTCAGGCTGTTAAGATTATAAAATGTAGAGGTTTCTTTATAAATCAATTTTTCCATTTGTGCACACAGTTCCTGAACCCCCCGGTAAGGAAGATAATTCACTTTCTTACCCACTGCAGCAAGCGGGTTCGATGAAAAACAAAGTCTACCTTCTTCCCATTTCTGAAGTGGATTAATTTGAACTTCCAATTTTGAACCATTAGAAGAACCAGCTTTTTCTTTCTCCATACCAGTATACATTCTGGAACCCGAAAGCACACTCAATTCACCATTTGATTGAGACACATCCATGCCCATCTCAAAGAAAACTTGGGGCAAAGATGTAAATGATTCATTGGTCATGAATCTATATTATCTCCACTGAAGACAAAAAACTTTAGTACCACAAATGACCAGGAATTATACCTCCAAGAACATTTATTTTACAGCAAGTGTAAAAAATTGCATAAAACTTGAAAAGCACAGGATTAAATGTCTCTTAGTGCCTCAGCTTAGAACAGCCTTTACAGAGTAAATTCATGATGTAAAAAAACATGACTTTTATATAAAATCACACATTAATTAAATTCATTAACAATTATATAATTAAACAATTAAATATATTACACATTTTTAAAAATACATATACATACTTCAAGGCTTATTCTATATAACTTTTCCAGTTACATTCTCTATTCTTGCACCTGGGATGTAAAGTGTTATATTTTAATATAAAAGCAGATTCCTTCTTTCTTAATATATATTTAATTGTATCTTCACTCATATAATCTGTTTTTACTTGTTCTAATATTGTTACAGCTAATTCACTAAAATCACCTTGATGTGACTGATTAAAATGTTCTGCTAAGGGACTTGAAATTATATTATGCCTAATGTCTCTAATATGTTCTTTAATCCTCTCTCCAAGACTTCTTTTATTTTCCCCTATGTAAAAATTATGGCAAGAACATTTTATTGCATAAATAATGCCTGTACTTTTACAGTAAAAGTCATCCCTTTTTACTGGACAAGTAGAACACTCAGAAAGTAGACAGGCAAAAATAGAAACCAGATACATTCAATCAATGCTATTACCTGTGACAGCTAGCAATGAACTGAAACATGAACAGCTGTTATTTCAACACTCTTGTAGCAACAGGTGTTGGTATAGGACTGTCATGCACCTGGTCCTGGTTTCAAACACAGCATATTTCATACACTTTTACTGTTGTTCCCCTTCCCATTGTAGTCACTGTCACTTATAACACTTGACATAGTGTAGCTGATATTAAGTATATGTGTGAGGGCTAAGACACTATTATTCTGTCAGTTATTTCTTTATTTATCTATGTGTTATCACATTTATTATCAAATGTATGACTGTGGGTATACTGTGTACTATATTCTTGTAAGTATATTTCTGCTGTCTTTTGTCAAACACACATACACAACTGCCTGTACATCAAGTAACTTTGAAATTGCATTTCGTGCCACTGTTGCTTACTGCTTACCATCATGTGCTGTGTTTGCACAATGATGCACAGTGCACAACATTTTCACACAGTATGCACATCCAGAAAATGCAATAACTGGAACTGATGGAAAACCATCGTTCTTCATTGATCTTGATCTGTGATAGACATGGCAGGAGTTCATGGAGACGGTGTGAGATTTAGGGCTCAGAAAGGGGGTGTCCAGGAGTCCAAGATTTTTGTTGGGCTCTTAGTGAAACACTACAGTGTCAGGTTGCTATAGGGATAATATTCTGAGTCCAAGTATATGTCAGGGGTTTGGGATAGTTTGGCCTGGGCTGTGACCATTGCCACCAGTATCCCCCACACTGGTGAACAATGTAGGCTACACCGACCTCTAGAGGAGGAAGAGGGGTACCCTCACTGCTTGGATCAAGGAATTTAGGACAAAAGACATTCCACATATTTAAGTATACACTACAAATAGTACTTGTAAGGCTTAAAAGTTGAATATAGGCAAGACTGGTATTCATAATTCTGTTCTGTTTTTTTTCACAGCCGTCATGGAGAGAAATTGCAGTGTTAGGACCCATACCACTAGAGTGGTGAGGATGAGGGACCCATGTGGTATGTATGCAGCAGAAGAATAGTGTTATAGTAGTATTAAAATTAGATTTTTTTTGGTATTTTATATGGTTGTATCAAACTGAGCATGCATATGTCAACTGTAAAAGCAAATAAGCATGCATTAGTCTGTAGCACAAACAAAGAGAGCTTGTTTGGTATGTTATACAGTTGTATCATATTGAACGTGCATATTCCAACTGTTAAAGCAAGTATGCATGCATTAGTCTGTAGCACAAACCAAAAGTACAATATTAAACTTTAGTCAGAGGTGGTGGGTTCAAATACCACACTTCCCAACTATACAATAACTGTTAATTCTTCATTTATGTATAACTTAATGGTTTAAAGTAAAAGCTCTATACCAGTGGTACACATGCCCTGTTGTAAAATGAGAACACAGTCATATATGCAATATATGCACACGTAAAGGAGTACTTGCCGCAATATGTAGTATGGTGTGCATCTGTTAGGAGCTGCTAGTCTTAAAATTAATAAGTTATCTGCTAGGGGGTAGTAGTCCTAAGAGTAAAGGTTAAGATAATAGAGTCAAATAATTGCATTAATGCATTGTTTGTTACATATAAAGGTAATCTTATATCTTTTTTTCTCTCACCCCAACCCTTATATCTTTTTTTTGTTTTATTTTATTGTGTCTTCAAAATCTGTCCATGTCATCCATGTGTATTACATCACAAAATGCTCCACAGCACAGTCTGCTCTACAGGACCCATTCCCCCCCCCACTCCACCGGCCCTGACATTGTTGCCCAGCATGTCTGAGAGTCAACCTAGCAGCACCACCTCTGCTGCCCCTGCACTATCTGCCACCTCAGGTAGTTCTACCCCAAAGGATAGGCCAGTGGCTCCCTCTGGGAGCAGTGGCAGGGATGGTGAGTTTATCACCCATGCTGAACTGCCAGGGATGGTGCATAGGGATGTGTGCAGCACTGTTGGAGAATGCCTACACTGGATGAAGAGGCTGCTCTTCCTCATTTTACATAGAACCAGTAGGAGGAGAAGAAGATGCCAAGTGCTCTAGCCAGTGGTGGAGTGAGGTGACAGTGATGACAGTCCTGTGGGTGAGGACTCAGTTCTCACTGTCAACCAACTTGATGTCCATGGGTCTTGGCTATCCCCACCCTCACCCCATCCATGGTGTCCACCAACCTCTTGTATCCATCACTGCCCCTTTGTCTTGTGTCTTGTCTGTCTGCAGTTGCTTCCTCACCTACCCAACTTACCAGCCAGACCTAGACAGGCATGGTTCTTTCCTACCTAACTTCTGCACATTCCTATATTGCGCTCCATTTGTTCTTTCCACTGCTTGCTCCCTATTTCACCACTGTCCTATCTTCCCCATTTCTTTTCTTTAATGCCTTATCAATCATGCAGCAATGGTAAAGCAAAGTAGTTAAAAGTATTAGATAGAGCTGTATTCAATCCCAGTACCATCTGGCCCTACAAAGGAACGTATGACTGCATTAACACCTGCTACCACAGAGTCAGTTAAGTAGCAGCTATATTCCAGAGACTCAATACAAAGTGTCAGACTTTAGTATCCCCATTTCACCACTGTCCTATCTTCCCCATTTCTTTTCTTTAATGTGTTATTGCATGATGGTGCGCATCATACACTGACACGCACCAACAGTAAAGCAAAAGTAGTTAAAACTACTAGATACACCTGTATTCAAACCCAGTACCATCTGCCCCCAAAAAGGAATGTATCACTTCATTAACACCTCACTTAAGTAGCAGGTGTATTCCACAGACTCAATACTGTCAGACGTTAGCAACGCTGCCACTTGAAAAGTTACTTGACATTCCCTTATGTACTAGTCATTCTTAAGGTCTCCCTTTTGCCCATCATGCAATGCTGTGCAAACAAGATAAGAGTAGCCTACATTGCCTTTGATTACGCTAAGCACTGCACTGCACATACAATGGCCAAAAAATAATAAAATAATAAAAAAGTGATTGAGGAAAACACAATTTGCACACAAATGAAGAGGAGGTTGGATGTTAATAAAACAGAAACTATGAATTGTGTGCTTACCTGCATTTTCAATCTTGATAGATGTACAAGTAACACTTTATAAGTCTAACCCGATACACCCACCTGATGTAAGCATTCACAGTTGCCATCCATTAAACACAAACATAAACACTGAGGGAGTGCCTGGCCTATATTTACAACCCTACAAGGATCCAATTTTTTGGGATTCAGCAATTCTAATGAGTTCAGACCTTATCTGCATCTTCACCATGCTGATAGCCCTGAATCTACACCAGAAGGCAACTGTGTAGCTAGGGAAACTGAAGGGGAGCTGGACTGTTTATGTATTGAATACAGAAGAGTACTGATTTTAAGATGATATGCCTTCATTTCATCAGCTACATATTGCATATTCTGAAATGTAACTATGAATAGTCTGTTTAATGGTTATTATAATTATTTTGATTAGCACACACTTTTGCACTTTTATATGTCTGCATTACTTACAAGTGTACTGTTCATTTGGGGGTGGTGGAGCAAAGCTGCATTTGTGTTATTGCACAAAAAAGGATTTATGTTGCTATTGTTATTCTCCTTTTGTAGCATTTAGCCTACTGTCACATGCTAAGGTCATTTCTGTACACATCTCACACATTTTATTTTTTATTCTGTCTGTGTAGCTCCTTTCCATGGCTGTATTCCAAAAGTTTTAGAATTCACAAGGAACACTAGCACAGTGTCTACATGGCTGCTTTATAGCTTGTTGAATAGCTCCAATATGTTGTCTTGATTAATTAGCATGCAGTTCAGCTGCTTATGCAGTATTTAGCATCCCATGGTGTTTGTCTTGCTTGTATGGGGGTGCATGCTGCTACGTGGCACTTACTGAATTTAAAAATTTCTGCTCATGTATGCGCGTCGCACTGTGATGTACAAATGGTGGAAAACCACTGTGTAGGCTTTATTGAATCCCACTGATTGTCTTTTTTTCCTCTTATATCACTTTTGGGCTCAACTACCAATTAATATAAATATTACCCTTTTCTGTAATATTCTGCTGAATATCCATCCTGAAACCCTTTCATTGTCAAATTTACATTCTCATTTCTTTTCAAATGTGTCTCCTGCAGCATTGCTACTTGTACTCTGCATTTCTTGTCTTTCACTTTTTGTATATACATGTATTAACATTCTGAATTACTATGGATAGAGTAGTTGCTATGATAAAAAAGTTGTTTTTCCCACTTATTACGCATATCACATTTTTGAACAAGTATTGAACATGTACCTCCATCTTTTATTTGTTTGGCAGACTGACCTTTTACACACTTATTTCTACTCATCTCCATTTCAGTATATGTCACATTTCAACACTTTGTTTTAATGAAAACCCTCAAAAAAAACAAATAAAATAAATACATTTTCAAAATACCTTCATCCCACATTAACTTAGTTTTCTGTGTTTCTTCTACGTACATCTTCAGAAAATGAAGTTTAACTCTCCAGATAGGAACAGTTGCCCTAAATCAACTGCTGCACCTACAGGTATTACCTAACCTGAAATTAAGGTTTCCCATGCTAAAGTACATGCTATAGCCTCTGTTCACACTTATGCTGATTGCTGTATCTTCTCTCCTTATCTCTTTTCTTCTCCCCAGATGTGAAAAACAGACTGTATACTTTTAGATAATATTAACTTTTAGCTGTAAGAAAAATACACTGGCTATCTTTAAATAAAATAAAATTATACTCTATTTTATTCAATGTAATAAAGTATTAAGGCTGCTAGAGAGTTATTTCTTACTGACTTCCCATAATTTCATACTTTATTTTTCACTGAACTGCTTGTCATTGTGCCTTTAAATGATGCATTCCCCTCAGCAAAGAATGCTTAGAATTCTCAAGATTAGTTGCTTGCACCCGTAGACAGCTCATCTCCGTATAAAAGTAGTGGGCAATGAATCTTTGTAAATTTTACTCAAAACAAAATGTACAGCTCCATTCAGCTGCAGATTTCTTGACTCACACTGAACATTTTCTAATAGAAAAAACAAGCTAATATCTTTGTAGATGTAAGAAGCTTGGCAGTTTTCATGGCTTTTATCATTTTGTCGTATTTTTCAACCTACTTGCTTACAAAAAACAACACTTGTTTATAGCTTAAGCCAAGGATGTTAGGCATTCACCCTTGTAAGAATAAGAAATATCTTACTTCTACATGTAAAATCATCAGTGCATTTTTACACCCATCCCACCCCAGCAGACCAAGGTTACAATAAATTAACTCTAAACTTGCTTTTGTGTAGCCTTTCTTCTCATTATACTGTAAAATCTATATTTTTTACAACTAAAAGTACTTGTTCTTTTAATCTTTAACACATGCAACAGTCACTGAATAGACTCCCCAACATTTAAAATACCTCTGACTACACACTTCACAAAATTGATCTATGTGTAACATGTTGTTTATATCATGAGAGGTTTTATACAAATACTAAGAAGAAAACATGGTTTACTTAATTAGCTTTTCTCTTTTATTGTCTTCCTAAACATTATTGACATAAAGTGGGGTATATGCTTTAGAGTATACCCACAAGTTTAACAACGTGAACATAAGTCTAGTCTTTCTCAGCAACTTTTTCATGCAAAGCCATATTTCACAAATGTGATTGATGTTTTATAGACTCCCATTTATTCACGAATTTTGGTGTTGTTAGACTTCTTCCTGTTTATCTCTATGTCCCAAAACCAGATACTGGTTCAAGTCCAAGGTACTGTGGATTCTTTTAGTCAAATCCTGTGCTTATTTCTGTCTCTCAGTCATTTTCCTTTGGAACAATGGAAAATGTTTCACTGGCAACGTCTCTTTCTCTTAGCTTTATTGTCAAGAGAAGGATAGTCCCCTTCTGTTTGCTGGCTCACCTTCTGTTGGATAAACTATTTTATTTCCACCTTAGCTTGTTCTGCATCCAAACATGTATTGATCCTCCAGGAAAAAAATATTCTGAAGACAGCTAGATATAACAGCTTGAATCTCATACCTACCTCTTGACATTCTTAACATTCCCCGTGTGGCAGTTAGGAAAAGTATTAAAAATTGGAGACAACAGAGTATTTGTGGAAATGATTATTCAGCGCATATCAGGCAGAAGAGAAGCAGATTTATCCAATTGCTAGATAAAAAAGATTATGCAGGAAAGTTTCCAGGAACAGATGGTATTCTTGTGAAAGTTTGGAAGTTAGGAGGGAAGAACAAGATAAATATCTGGAAGGTTATCTTCAGCAATATTATAAAAGGTGGGTCAGTATCAGCATCTTGTAAGACAGCTGTGATGGCTGCAATGCCCAAAGAGGGCAAAGACCCTTGAACCCAACTTTATGTAGACCAGTTTCAATTTCAAATCTTGATTATAACGTGTTTGTCTGTACTAGCTAAGAAAATGGCTAAGGTGTTGCTGAAGCTGACACATATGGAATAATGTGGTTTTGTGGAGGAGAAGCAAACATTTGACAACATTAACAGAATGATGGCATTCCAGATGGAAGAAGAAGGCAAAAAAAACACTATTGTTGGTGGGTCTTGATGCAGACAAGACATTTACAAGTTAGTTGGGATTTTTTGAGTAGGGCTATGGCAGCATCTACATTGGAACCAGGCAGGGATGGCCTGTTTCCCGTTTGCCAATGTTTCTATGTGGAGGAAAATAAAGAAAATAAGGGATTCACAAATTCAAAGGAATAACTGGTATGGTACTCAAGAAAAACTAGCCTTATTTTGCAGATTATATTATTTTATACTTGAATAATCCAGAAAAGCACATTTCAGTGTTGTATAACATTTTGAGACAGTCTCTGTTTTTTTTCCAGAATATACAATAAATGATAAAAAAAAGCTATAGCAGGAAACTTTGATCATCATTCTCACTGTTGCAGTTATCTTTGGCGATATGGGTTTTGTATCCTGTCCATGCTAAAACAGCCATCTAGTCTTCATAAAGCTCTGGCTCCCTCCCATACTTACACTCTGACTGCTGATTTGTTTGCCTCTTGGAGGGAAATAGTATTGAAAAAAATTCAGTGCTTTCTTGTTACCTCAAGGGAAAGCAGCTCTGTGGCTTCACAGGAGCAGCAATTGGCAATAGGCTTCATATCTGGCAGACAGATCCCCATAGGGGAATCCTTCCCCCAGAAAGTATTGTCTTTTTTAATATTTTTGTTGCATTGTTTTTATTTTCTGAAGAATACAGGCAAGTTTATTAATATCAGAAGTTTCTTGTCAGAAATATATTCAAGAATTTCCCACACATTATTTCCTCTTTAGTGTCATAGAAAAAATAGATTAGAGTCTTAGGGGTGGTCCTTGGAAAGTATGCATCAAAGAAAGGGAATTATGGTGACAGATCTTTTTAAATGCTATGCCCCCCTGGACTTTAATTATATTATATCTATTCAGTGTTTACTCAAAAGGAAGGCATACGAAAAATAATGTGGTACTATCTGAGGCTTTGTGCTTTATTGTAAGGGCTGTACTATGTTTTTGAGGAATATATTTCTCAGTATATTTTTCACTGTATCATTATACAAGTGTTTTATTTACTGTTGTTTTAAGTAGATATAATTCACAATGGAGGTGTGTTAGTCATGTGATCTTGTCAGTGTATATTAGAGAGATTTTTAAATGTTTGTTACCTGATGAAGTCCATGTATAAAATTTTTGAAAACACTTATCTTTTGTATTTTTAATGTTTTAACATGTTTATATTAAATGTCTTCAAATGATTACCAGTTGCATGCTTTATCGTGTCAGTGGTTGCACTATTTTGGATTTTTTGGAGTAGTTTTTCAGTTTTTGGTTTTAGTCTTCAAAGACCTTCTTAACACAGGAAAATGTGACTGTTGTATGCAGAAACTTTCATAATCTTCACCAATCAGGCTGAGATTTCAGGCAGAAAATATCTCAGGATTCTAGGGCTCATGGTGTCTGTGATTCTTTTCAGGTTATACACGAGAAAAAATTAATGGTTTAAAAAAACAAGTGGATCCAACAGTCTCATCATGTGGAATTTTCAGATTCCAGATTTGGACTTTATCAAAAAAAAACTGCATTGGTGGATGCAATAAGATTTTTAAATTTTTGTTTGGAAGAGGTTTCTATGGGGTAAAAGTGTGAGGCTCTTGGGACAGTTCAGACAGAAGTAAGTAAAGACACAAAGTCGCTGTTGCCCAAAGGTCCGCTCCAGAAATAAGCAGGCAAGATGAATGAAGAAACAGACTGGAGTCTGACCACCACAATAAATGGAAGAATAATTTATTACGGACAAGCGCTTTCACGTGTGCAAAACATGCTTCTTCAGATCCTTAACACAAATAAACTGCTATACTGTGCTTATATATACACTTAACTGAATTCATTTTAATTAAGCGATTCACTCAATCACCCAATTAAACAATAAATCAAATGAGACAATTTAAAACAATTTAAAACCATCGCAAGAGGAGCAGGTTTAAACACGGGATGGAGCAACACTATATATTCAGCTCAACAAATTTGCATGAAAAGTTTGCATAAAAAGTATGCACAAACAGTTTGCATAAAGAATTTTTACATAGAAGACATGACATAAACCATCAAAAAATGCCATAAACCATCTTAAAGAATAGCATGAGAAGCTCCTAGTTGTGATTGTGTTGAAAACTATGCATTCCAAAATAGTTCTGAACGAGACTAAATGTAGTTCAGTCGAAAGGCTGATGTATGAAGTCAAACACCCTGACTATAGGATAGATCAACTACTAAGACTCGCGATCATATGTGTAATATCAACGCAGACAATTTATCACTGACTGCATTCTATCTGATGGAGAACCATACGTTATATAAGTGTATGAATCATGTAGAGATGTATCTCTGAGCCAACTAAAGAGTGTGTCACATACTAGTATGAAACACTATTACAAACGTCATGTAGAGACGAAAACGTTGTGATAAAAACGTAATAAAAACAACAGTCATGCAATGTGAAACTTTAAGTCAATGTAAATGTATAAGAATGAGTTTGTTGGAGCCTCTTCGAACAAACCAGGCAACCTTCTTATTCTTCAATAAATAAAGTGCTAGTGCAAATAAATAATGTAAAAATGCAGTTGAGTTAAAAACGCAGTTGAATTAAAAAACACTTGATTTAAAACATACCCAAACTTGTATGGGTTGCCATTGTATATCTCTAAAATAAATTCGGAGCACATAATTGACTGAATAATAAAAGTTCAGTGTATATAAATCAATAAAAATATATCTAACACTGACTATAGATAGGATATAAATAACGATGAATTTATGCTATGATACAGAATCTTAATATAGGTTCATAGGTTAGTACTAAGCTAACTGCCCTTGCGAGCTATTTTAAGCTTAGCCAATTATCCCTTGTGAGACTCAAACCCTGCACATTGTGTTTGTAAGGCAAGCACCTTAACCATTAGGCCATCCTCCCAACTCAAATATATGTTGGCATATGTAAGCATAAAACATTGCTTGTATTATATAGCAACGTACAATCACGTTATAAATATATAAACGTGTATATGAATACTCTTGCTGTATGAGTTTGAATTCGAATGTCTGTGCGAATCTATTTAAAACACCCATGGAAATGTCTGCCAGGGCTTCAACATAGCATTCATAAATGAATAGTGAACGAATGAATAAATGAATTAATAAATAATGGAATTATTTGATTTACTAAAAACAATCCACATGCCAAAATTAGAAACTATTATTCAAAATCAATTTTGTTGTGTGATCAATTATGTATGAGATGTGGGTGCATATTTAAAAACTCATTAAAATATAAAAAGAGCAGAACTCAAATACTCAATTTGTCATACAGTGAACATATATATATATATATATATATATATATATATATATTTATATATATATATATATATATATATATATATATATATATATATATATATATATACCTAGATTATATTACTATCTTATAGGTTAAAAAACAATGCATTTATATATGAAGATAGGTGGTAGACAAGCCATTTTAAAATTATTGCTCAAAAACACGTGTGAATATATTCCCAGGAAAAAATAATATGAACTATGATATAAAGTAATTTAATATGCTAAATAAACATAAGTGAACCCTTAACTTACTAGTCCATGGCTAGCTAAACCATGAGAGGTATTCTGTTATTACCATAATGCCTATAGGAAAACAGGTCATGTTCCCTATACAACTATAGGACACTCTTATTTAGCACTGCATGCTTTTAGTGGAGCTCTTACACTCACATACTGATTTAAACCTGGCTCATACTGAGCCTTAAGTCTAAAAATCCAGGAAAGCTCAATTTGCTCTAAATCATTAAAGATGTCTCCCTCTCTCACACTGGGTGTAACCACCTGTAGGACCCTGAAGACAAAAGAATGTCCTGGATTATTCATAGTGTGTTTCGCTAAAGCATTTTTAACATCACATTTCTTAATGTCGTTGACATGTTCCTGTATCCTTTCTTTTAGAGTCCTAGTTGTCATTCCAACATAAAAAGCACTGCATGTTTGGCAGGTAGCCAAATATATCAAGTTCCTATCATCACATGTAGATGAAAAATGTGGTTCAAATCTGTAGGTTAATGTAGGATGTTCAAACAATTGATCTTTCGTGATCATAATGCAAATGCTACATTTCATGCAGGGAAATGTGCCTAGTCTCTTATCCTTGTGAGCTCTAGATCTTTTATTAAAATTGCATGGTTCAACGCATAATAACCTACTAAGATTTTTGCTGTTGCGATAAGTAAAGGCAGGTGTAGGACCCACTAACTCTGCTATTTGTTGGTCAGTTAGAAGAATGTGCCAATTCCTAAAAATAATGTCTCTAATGTGTTTAATATCACTAGTATATCTCAAGTTGAGTCTTATTCTAGAAGTGTCAAAAGACCTTCTAACATAACTTGAATATTTGTTGGCTCTAACATCTCTGCTTGCTGTTTTCCTGTCATATAAAACTTCATCTTTGATCTCCTGTATGTTCACTGCGTCATAGCCCCTATCAATGAAGCAGTCTTCCAAACATTTACCTTGCTTATGTAGTTCATCATCTGTCTTACACAGTCTTCTGATTCTGATGAACTGGCTCTTAACTATGCTATCAAATACAAACCTGGGGTGTGTACTATTAAATTGAAGTAGAGTATTCCTCCAGCACTCCTTCCTAAAAACAGTTGTTTCAATATTATGCTGTGGTCCCCTAGATATAGTTATATCTAAAAAATCTATACTATGCAGAGAATAATTCACTGTGAATTTTAAAAAATCTGTGGTTGTCTCCAAATACTGAACGAAGGAGAGAAGTTCAGCCACACTACCATGCCAAAATAGAAGTACATCATCCACAAACCTTTTATAAAGACTAATTTTCTTAAAGTTGTCATGAGTAAAAAGAAAAGCCCGCTCCCAATACAACATTACTAAATTTGCGTATGTATTAGCGCAGGGGGTGCCCATGGCTACCCCCCACTGCTGTAGATATAACTGGTCTCTGAATTTGAAGACATTATTTGTAAGCACAAGCTCCATGATCGCACATAGTAAAGTTTCTTCATTCGTATTAAACTTATGACTCCTATTAATGACGCACCTTAGGGCTTCTAACCTGAACGCATTCGGTATAGAAGTGAACAAATTCTTCACATCTAGGGTCACAAAAACATATTCTCCTATTATATCTTTGGAGAAATTATTTAAATACTCTAGAAGTTCATAAGTGTCTTTCAGAATTGAGCTAGTGTCAGAGACCAAGGGTCTGAGTTTTTTCTCTAAGTATACTGATAATGTCTCAGTAACCCATCCCTGGCCTACCACTATGGGTCTCATGGGAGGTGGAGAAAGGCCCTTATGTATTTTAGGCAAGCCTTTAATGTAGGGTATTCTGGGCTTCTCAATGAAAAAGTATTGATATAAATCATAATCAATTTGTCTACACATTACATAGTCATATAACTCTTGATGTACATTATAAACAACCTTTTCAAACTCTGTGTAACTTATTGGTTTGTAGGTAGCTGCTTCATTCAGCAATTCTAGCATGGCTTTAATATAAACATCAGTGTCAAGTAAAACTATAGCTCCTCCTTTGTCAGCCGACTTTACAACTACATCTCCTGCTCGTTTCAAAGAATAAATACTGTCCCATTCTGTAGTGTAAGTATTAAAAAACATTGCACTGTGTTTATAGTCATAATAGTATTTATAAAAATCTCCTTCACAAATCTTCAGGAAACATACTGCAACGGGCGGTGGTGCAGGCGTGAACACACTCTTCTTTTTAAAAACAGTGTTCACGATGTTATTTGCAGAACCATCAATGCTACTGTTCCTATTGAAAAACAACTTCAAAGATACATTTCGAATGAAAAGTCTCAAGTCTGTGAGGACTTCGGATAGGTTACTAACCTGAGCAGGGATATAATTGAGACCATGATTCAACAAATCATAGTCTGTTGATGTCAGTGTGTAGTTGGAGAGGTTAACTACTAAACTGCTCCATCTCTCATCCGTCCTCTCTGGTCCTGTTGTTCCCCCGAATACTTCCTCTTCGTTCTCCCTCTGCTGTCGGATCTGCCTCTCATGACATGCTGGTTGTGTACAGGGAGCGGTAAAAAACGCTCTATATTACTCTGAGCTATCTTGGGTTTAGCTCCTAGATTCTGCGTGGTAGAGCGTTGAAGGGCCAACTGATTAGGTGGTGGCATTTTGTCAGTTTTAGGTATGGATGAAGGAGTACCTCCTGTTGATGATGTAAAAATGCCTGGTGCTGTGGCTGTCACAATTAAAGGGGAAATGTCTACTTGGCTGGAATGTATACCTCATGTATCAGTGTTGGTAGAGGGTACTGATTCGTTGTCCCTGGTATTTCTATTCCTGGGCCAAACGAAAACTTGACTATTTGTAAAATCAAAATAGTCTCGTTGCAGTTTACGCATCTTAATCTGTTGTAACCTCTCCCCATAGGAAGAAGTTTGATTGAGTACTATCTCAATGCGTTGCTCAAACATGGCCCCTTTAAATTTTTCATTAATGTCATTATATAGGGTTTCAGCTCTACTGTTCAGTTCATTCTCCATTGGAGTGAAATAATCTATCAGTAGCCTCATATAGTTGTAGCTTAACTCTAGGTTCATCTGCTGCCACCTTGGTGGTTAAATTAATGGTTTAAAAAACAAGTGGATCCAACAGTCTCATCATGTGGAATTTTCAGATTCCAGTTTTGGACTTTATCAAAAAAAAAACTGCATTGGTGGATGCAATAAGATTTTTCAATTTTTGTTTGGAAGAGGTTTCTATGGGGTAAAAGTGTGAGGCTCTTGGGACAGTTCAGACAGACCAAAGCATGTAAATGTCAGAGAGATGTTAGCACTGATCCATACTGTACAATCCTTTCATGGCCTGTGGTCCCCAGGATCATTACAGGTGATTACAGATAACACAGTGATGTGGTACATAAACAGGGGGGTGCCAGAGCTTACCCTCTGTACAGGCTGGCTATGATGGCTTTGGAGTTAGCTCTACAGCATTGTATAACCCACATGTCTTATGTACCGCCAGAATAAAATGTAGTGGCAGACAAGCTGAGCAGGACCAGGACACACCCTCTGGAATGGAAATTGAATGAGCTGGTCTTCCAGGACTAGATCCAGTTGTGGGAGCACCTTATATAGATAACAGTTGGAGACTGCCTTCCCAACCAAGGACTGATAAGAATATAGACAAAAAGAAAGCAATAGTGGACTACTAAATGAACATCTAGCCCTGGCTGAACTTTATAGTTGGGTCTAGAACAGAAGCTGAGGTTAAAAATGGGTAATTAGAAGAGCATATACAATAATGTATGATAACTAGAAGAATCGATCAGAAGAGGTTAGAAAAGACTGAAAAGGAGAATGGAAAGGCAATTTAAAAAGGAGCAATGAGAGGATATATGTATGGCTCTTGGGTATACAAGAAATTCTAGAAAGGTTTAGGGTTTTGCATGTACGTGTTTGAACATGTATTTTTATACCTCAGACAGACTTCAGATATTTTTTTTCCAGAAGTATATAGCAGTTGTTGAATCACTGATGGGAAAGAGAGGAGTGCTTTGGAATGTATATATATATATATATATATATAAATATATATATATATATATATATATATATATATATATATATATATTGGGGGGGTAGAATGCAATGAGTTGGTAGACTTTAGAGATTTCCTCAGGATACTTTGTCAGAAATATTGGAAAAGCAAATTATTGCAACAAAGAAAATGATTATTTTGAGTTGGGATATAAAAATTGAATTGCCTAGACATAGTAAGGCCATACTAAGTTTAATATGGTTGGCTACCAAAAAACATAATTACTAGAAAATGGAAATAAATAGCTAGGGGTGGAGCTTAAATAGCTAAGTGAAAACAGTAGATTTTTGGAACTCTGCAGCTGTTACAAAATAAATAGAAAAATATTATTAAGGGAAAATTTCTACATCAATTGCTTTAAGAAGGTTTGGGCTTATTTACTTCTGAATATTGTAGGATTTCTTCAACATTTTTCTGTCAAAGCATCTTGGAGACTTTTGGGTTGACTGAAAAAAATGAACATCTCAAAGCATTCTCATACAGACTTCACTAAAAAAAACTTGCATCTAGTGTCATACACTAAAAGATCATTGAAAACTGATGATTTCCAGTAGAATCTAGAGAATTTGAGATTAAATAGCTTGAAACAAACAAATCTTCAAATAAATGATTCAACATCAAATTAAAATCACTGACAGAAAATGCTTCAAAATAAGCAGAAGGAAGACTTAAGGAAGAAGAAACTCAAAAGAATTTTTGTTGAAACAAAATACATGGCTACTAAATAAAATAGATGATTTGGGAAATAGGGAAAGAACATTTAATAAAAGAATCTTTGGTTCAATTGAAAAAAAAAAACAGAAGGGGGAATTATAGTAAGTTTTTAACATCTGGGATAAAACTGTTAAATCTACAAGAAGGGTTGCCTTGTGGCATCAAAAGAGCACACAGAGCCATAGGTAAACCTATGCTCTCTTCCTCATCTTCTCTAAGACCATTGGATAAGATTAATTTTATTTATAAAGAACTGATACTTAAAACAGCATGAGAAAAGGTTCCACTGAAATATGGAGAACATACTATAAGATTTGATTATGATTACTCAACTCAGACTATAGAAATGATTAAAGAATGATGACCACTAGTTAAAAACTCTAAAACAAAATGGCTTCAAAATGCACATAATCTTCCCAAACAAACTTTACAACAAAAGGAAGAAACTGTTGCAGAAAAGAGGAAAATACCAGGATGCAAAAAACTTCCTTATCAGCCTCAGTAAGAAACTGAGATCCCTCATAAAATCCTCCAAAGCTAGTTACGAAAATAAAATTGCTAAAGATTCCAAAGACAACCACAAGGCATTCTATAACTATGTCAAGAATCTAAATGTCAATGCTCAGATCTGTTCTGAGCTAAAACAGAATGGCATTAAATATACCGATCCCAAGGATATTGCCAATATCCTGGCAGATCGATTCATTGCCAACTTCACCCCCCTCTCACCCCCTAAATGGCCCATCTCAATACCGGAAGATTGCCAAATTCTGGTAATAACGGTCACACAGGTAAAAAACGCACTCTCCAAAGCTAAGAATACAGCATCCATGGGACCAGATGACATCCCGGGCTGTGTACTACATGAACTACAATATGAACGGGCACCTCACCTAAGTGTCATGTTTAATCATAGCCTCACCTCAGGTTTCTTGCCCACTGAGTGGTGCAGAGCTACAGTTATCCCACTCCACAAGGGGGATCCACCTTGGATCCTGGAAACTACCGTCCCATCAGTCTGACAAGCCTTATCTGCAAGGCCATGGAGCGTATTATCATGGAACTTATAAACAAAGACATTAGCAACCTTCAAACACTGGACCCCACCCAGTTTGGGTTCGTGAAGGGCCTATCTTGCCTCCTGAACCTGATTGACGTCTTCGAATCAGTCTCCAGAGCCATGGACAAGGGTAAAGTGGTCCACACAGCCTATCTAGACCTTGCCAAGGCCTTTGACACCATCCCCCACTCTGGAATCATAGATAAACTTACTAAGCTGGGCATTAATCCCTACATCACCCAATGGGTTGCAAACTGGCTTACTGATAGAACCCACACTGTAAAAGTAGCCAGCTCCAAATCCAGCTCCAGACAAGTGACAAGTGGAGTACCTCAGGGTTCGGTCCTGGGACCGCTCCTGTTTGGCATCTACTTCTCTGAAGTACAGGCCAACACTAAGGGACTCTGGATAACAAAGTTTGCAGATGACTGCAAACTGGGAGCCATTATTGAATCCCCAAATGATGTGGATACTCCACAAAAGGGCCTTACAGAAATAGATGCTTGGTGCCAGAGCCATGGGCTCAAGCTCAATGCCAAGAAATGTATAGTTATCCCCTTTGGGAAAAAACATGTACCCATGAATTACCATATAGATGGCAGTACACTAAACACCGAAAGTGTGATAAGAGACTTAGGGACACAAGTGGACAGTGGTCTCACCTTCGATAACCACATTGCCACAACAGTCAGGAAATCCTTCTATGTGGCACACCTCATCACTAATGGCTTTTCATCCAGAAAAAAGGAGGTCATTGTCCCACTGTACTCATCCCTCATTAGACCCATTATAGAATACAATGCCCTGTTTCGTATGTACCTCTCAAGACATCTGCAACAACTGGAAAGGCCACAGAAATACCTCACTAAAAGAATCACAGGCCTATAGCAGATGCCCTACCACTGACTGCCTTAAAAAACTCCAGCTATACTCTGTTGCATATCATCTACTCAGAGACGATCTCTGCTTAACATACAAGGCCATGGCAAACCCAGAGCTGTTGGACATGCTACACTTAAAGAAATCCCAATCCCTCAGAGCCACACGCTCCAGGGATCCTAAACCTTGTCATCACAATAAGCAAAACATGCTGGAGGGATAGGTTCCTGACCCAGAGACTCCCCAGACTCTGGAATAGATTGCCCATACATGTCAAGCAGAGTGCCTCTTTGGCCCTCTTCAAAAGGAACCTTGACGATTGGATGGGAGAAAGGAAATTCACCCCAGGGATCACGTCAGTCGCCCTGCTAGACAGGGGTCCAGGGAAGTAAATAGTGTGGGAAGAAATAGCCAGGGAATTGTTATGGCTAGGCTTGTATAGGCCCTAGGGCTGATAGCCTAGTACCAACCTATGAACCAGCAAGAGTAAAAAATCCATCTGTCCACTGGCGTCAGAATTATTAACAACCTCAAAGAAGTTTCTGCCTTTGTAAAAAAACAATAATCTCATAGGTTCATAGGAGATTACTAAGCTAGCAGCCCTAGAGCCCTTACAAGCCTAGCCATGTTAATCCCAAATTGACCCAATTGCCCTTATTAGATGGACATAATTTGCAGATTGAGTCTATTGTCAACACCGTCTACCCCTATTCATGAGGGACATGGGTGCCACCCCTGGGGTGAATTTGTGGTTTCCTATCCATTTGTCTAGGTTGCACTTGAATAGAGTCAGTGAGGAGCTCTACTTCACATAAATTGGAAGTTTATTCCAGAGGAGCAGCAGTCTGTGGGAGATATATCAGTCTCTTCAGCATGTTCTGTTAATGTCACAGGCTAGGTTTAGATCCCTAGTGGGAGTGACTCTTGTGTCATTAGATTTGTGGATGTGCAGCATTTCCATCAGGGCAGGGTCAGAGACTGCCCTGTAGGCCAGGGACAAGACACCTATACAATACAGGGTACAGTGACAGGGCTTTCAGTCTATCCACATACATCATGGTTTGGAGGCTCTGTATTATCTTGGTGAGAAACCTCTGTGGTCTCTCCAGCTGCTGCAGGTGTCTGGTGAGGTACATGCAAAAAGGAGCATTATATTCTATTAGTGGTCTAATGAAAGTCGAGTACAGTGGAGTTATAACATCCTTAGATCTGGATGCAATGCCCTTACTTATGATGTGCGCAACATAATAGGCTTTCCTTACCACTGTAGAAACTTGTTGGTCAAAGTTCAGATAGCTATCTACCTGTGTTCCCAGGTCTCACACCACTGGGTTTGAGCTTTGGGGGGAGTGTTGTCAATATTGTAATTAGCGGGGAATTCCACTTTGCCAAAGGGAATAATAATGCACTTTTTTGCATTTATCTTTAGACTGTGGCTTTGGCATCAGTAATTTGTCTGTGTTAGGCCCTCCTGTAATATTTTAATATCGCTGGAGGACTCAGTGATTGCACTCACTTTGCAATCATCAGCAAAGTTGGTAAGCCAAAGGCCATATCTACTTTAGCCTGAACTTCCTAGAAATAGATTCTGAACAGTAAAAGGCCCAGTTCAGATCCTTGTGGTATGCTACTCATGACAGATCTACTGGTAGAGGTGGAGTCACCAACTTTGACAATATGTGTTCTGTCGGTGAGCCAGTTGGCTACCCATCTAGTGATGTAAGGTTTAATCCTCAGCTGGGAGAGTTTCTCAGAGATACCTCAATGGGGGATTGTCTCAAAAGTCTTGGCTTAGTCAAGATAGGCAGTATGCACTCTCTTACCTTCATCCAGGGCTTTTGTGACTTTCTTGAAGAAGTCTATTAGATTTAATAAGCATGATTTACCCTTAACAAAACCAAATTGGGTTGGGTCTAGAGTTTGAAGGCCGCCTGTGTCCTTGCTGATAACGTCCATGATGATTCTTTCCATTGCCTTGCAGATGAGACTGGTTAGACTTATGGGTATGTAGTTCCCAGGGTTGGTTGATGGTCCCACTTTGTGCAAGGGGATTATGGTTGTTGTTCTCCACTCCACTGGAACAAAGTCAGTTCTCAGACTATAGTTAAAGAGAATGCTTAGTGGGTTCACTAGGTCCTGTTTTAGATTGCTTATTAAGCAACCTGGGAAGTACTCTTGTCTCACTGAGGCCATGTTTTTAGCCTTTTACAGAGCAGATAAGACCTGATCTCTAGAGATACTAGGCAGATGACTGGTGTTAGGTATGCTTTGAGGTATGGCCAGTGGGGCCAGGGGGTTGAAGTTTGCTCTATATCTGTCAGCTGGCAGGTTGGTAGTTTCCTCCAGTGAAGTATGAGTGGTAACATATGCTACCAATTCAGCACATAGCTGATCATTCTGTTTTAGATTTCAGACATAGTTAAAGAATGCCTTATAATTATCCTTAGCTAGGGATGCTATTTTAAGCTTCATAATTAGCTTTAGAGGATTTTACAAGATTTCTGATTTGCCTATTCAAGCTGTGAAGAGAATTCTTCATCTGCTGAGTCAGTTACCTCTTATTCTTGGACATCAATTTCTTCCTCTTGTTATATAACTTGTTTATACTTGAGGTCCACCAGGGAGGCTTGTTTTTTTTTTTTTTTTTTTTGGGGGGGGGCCTAGTTTTGATCTGGTCAGGTATAGCCGAGTATGTACAGTTGCTTAAGTGTTTATAAAGGGCATCTGAATACACTCTGTATAGGAGCCATTGTCTGTGAATGCAGGGGTTATAATGGATAGGCACTTTTTCCCTTATTTTTGATGGGTCCTTTGGGGTTCTTTGTATCTTCCTGGTCAATCAACAACTTAAACTAGTTGAATGGAGCATTTTATGAATCAAGATTCCATATAGTCCTGTTTCTGTTTGGTGGGGGCTCTCTAAGATTTGAGAACTAAATGTGATCCATCTCCCAACACAAAATGTTGAACATGATTACAAGAATCATACCAAGATCACAGACATCAAGAATGGTATGTGTGTTTTTTTATGGGTAGATGTGTAAGGAAATGATAGTCTCTGTGTCTTTTGTAAGCACTGACTAAAGGAGTCTCTGTGTATTCGTAATTAGTTTGACTTTTCAAATATTTGGCATACTTGTATTTTGAAGATATGACTTCTGTATACTTTAGATCTCAAACAACTCTTCAGTGGATTTCCAGTTGTACACTTATTTTAGCATAATCTGTAGAGCTCCTGTTGTTAAGCAGACCTGTTGTAGGCTATAGACATATTATTAGATGGTAAATATCTTAAGATTTTTTTTGTTTTGTTTTGGAGGTGTGGGGTGATTACATATCCAGCATGGAAAGAAAAGACCAGCACTTAATTTCATTAAAAAACATAAGTGATACTGAAAGTATTAAGAATGTTAACCAAACATCTGCATTTGAAATGTTCTAAACATTCTATACAATATTTAATGACTTTCTGACCAGCCTATATATGTTTACAAATGGAAGGGAAAGTGAAAACGAAAAGGAAAGAAAAAGAGAAAGGAAAAAAGTATCTTGGATATCATATATAAGATACATGTTTGTTTGTCTTTTCGGCTTTTCCCGGTTAGGGGTCGCCACAGCAGAACTCCGATCCACTAATGATTGGCAGTTGAGTTTTATGGTGCCGAGCTGCCAGCCCAACACCCAACCTTCAGCGAAGACACGCCCATTCACGCATGTCTTTCAGAGGCCACTCGACCGCGGGGAGGACATGCAGACTCCACACAGAAGGCACTCCAGCCGAGAATTGAACAGGAGAACCTCTTGCTGTGAGGCAAGATATCCATTTAAATCCTTATGCTGCATGTGTAGTCAAACCACACATCCAGTTCTCTGTTTTTAGTTTGGTAATGAAGAAATGAAAAGTAGCAAGTGGGAGAAGAAAAAGAAAGACAGGAAAGAAAGACAAACAGAAGTGGGAAATAGCAGAAGAAAGGGAAATTGAAATGGAAAAAGGGAACAAAGAGGAAGAAAAAATAAACACACTTTTTTTCCTTTTACAATTAACAAATATTAATATCTTTTATAGTAATTGAATATACTAATTTATACTAAATTCCTTATACACTCAACTTAAGCATATCATTTTGATTAATGATATTGATATTTATTAGATAGCAAAGTTAGGAAAAGAATAAATATTTTAGATTAAAAGAGAATTTAATGAGAATTGTTAATGCAGGTCTCCATTTTATTTTAACTTGCTGCTAGACTCTGAAAGTCTTTGTAAATCATCTTTAACTTTACTTGCTTTAGGCTAGATAGTGAGTGAAGACTAGCCTAGTAATATTTTCAGAAATTCCTAGTGTCTGTGTCTACTTATGGGGCTAATGACTTTGTTGCTTATGGACAGGGGCAATCTGTAACATACTCAGTGCATAGGCACAAATCCATGCCATCCTCTTGCCCCTAGGGAACATATATCAGGTAAAATCAGGTTATATTTACTAGGTTTGTAAATGCTGTTAAGCTGTTAGCCTAGTAATCTTCTATGAAACCATAATTAATGGTATTTAGTTGTTTACTATCTTTATATTTTTTGTCATGCCTAAGAGTTTATCTTATGCTTCAAAAACATCAGAAGAGGCCATTATTTTGCTTATTAACATATGTTTATACTAATAAATATTCTCCTAAGTCATTCTAATCTGTTCATGGATTTAACCTTGCTATCATTAAACATCAGTTGAATTAATAATTCAAGGAAAAGATCAACTTTACTTCAATATTTAAGCATAAGTAATGCTCAGGGTATATTTATCCAAAAACACATTAAACATTCAGATAAAGATATTTGGGATCACAATAAATATAAAATCTTGGCACAATCTACATATATGCTCTTCATATGGACCTGTTTCACTTCTAAACGAGTACAACATTTTTAAGAAAATTTTTGCAAATAGGTTGAAAGAACCTATATCTCAGTTAATATGAATTGAACTGGCTTTATATATCAGAGGCAAGCACATCACAATATTTCTGTAAGTTTATGCTCTTTTGTGTCTTTACCTGTGGTTGGCTACAAGAATTTTTGCTTCTAAAGCCATTTGAAAATACAAAGCTGATATAAGTACATATATATATATTTATATATATATATATATATATATATATATATATATATATATATATATATATATTTTTTTTTGCTCTGTTTCAATGATATTTAACAATCCTGTGCTGCTCTTGGGTTATGGTTTTTAACAGTATTCTGTAATAGCTGTGTTTTGTGAACATATCTCAGGGCTAAGTTCCGAGGTTTCTTTACGTATCTTTACTTTTGTTCTGAATCACTCTCCATTTTCATTTAGGTGTGAAATACTGGTCAGTAGCTCTTTGTGTTTCTATCTGATTGCCCTGAGGGTTTAACTTTAGAAAAGCCTTTCATCTTGGTGGTATAAAGGAATTAATTCTTTAAGTTTCTGCTCTTTTGTGCCTTCACCTGTGGCTCACTGCGAGAATTGCTTCTAAAGCCATTTGGAAATTCAGAGCTGCTATAAGTATACAAAGCTGGTATATGTATATATATTTTGCTCTGTTTCAGTGATATTTAACAATCTTGTTCTCCCCTTAGGTTGTAGTTCTTAACAGTATTCTGCAATAGCTGTGTTTTTGAACTTATCTCAGGGTTAAGTTTCAAGGTTTCTTTACTTATTTTTACTTCTGTTCTGATTCAGTCTCCATTTTTTTTATTTCTATCCACCTACCCAATTGTTGTTGTGTTCTTAAAACTTGGTGGCTTTTGAGTTACCTGCCTCTACTATAAATTTGATATTGTACACTGCCCCAGTCCCATTGCATCAGCTCATTCTATTGCGTACAGTGAGATAATTTGGGAAGGCCCACCCCCTTAGTTTCTTAACCTTGAATTCTCTTCTGTTTCCTCTCTTCCTACTTAACTTAAAAAAAAACTTTTTACTGTTTTTGTGTTTCTTCCTATTTTATTACTTTATTTTGTTTTTACTGCTTGCTCTTAAAGTGTTCAATTGTATTTATTCTGCTGCATTTGTTATTGCTTGTTAGTAGCCTGATTGAATTGCAATTATTACTATAAGTGTCTTAGTTTTGGTTAAAGGATTTGGGCTTCAGGCCAGTTATTTTACATTAAGAAGGTTTGTGGTCTGGACTCTTGTGGGAAGAGAGGGTAGCCTCTGCCCTTCTGAGCTGAGAATTGCTGGGTGACAGCCTATTGTGACAGTTTTTCTAAGTGTAGTTGTTCCAGTTTAATCACTTTTTTCCAAACCAGTTATTTTACATTAGGAAGATTTGTGGTCCACACTCTTATGGCAGGACAGTATAGCCCACACCCTACTAAGCTGGAAAGTGCTGATTGAAAGCTCATTGTGTCTGTTATTCTGTAAGTGTCTTAGTTCTGCTTTAAGCACTTGGGCACCAAACCAGTTACTTTACATTGGGAAGGTTGTGGTCTGGGCTGTTGTGGCAGAAGAGTATAGCCTACACCCTTCTAAGATGGGAATTGCTGGTTGAATGCTCATTGTGTCTATTATTCTGAAAGTGACTTAATTCTGGTTAAAGCACTTGGGCTCCAAAGTAGTTACTTTACATTGGGAGGGCTGTGCTCTAGATTCTTGTGTTAGGAGAGTGTGACCTACACCCTTCTAAGCTGGGAATTGCTGGTAAAGGCTTAGTGTGCCTGTTATTCTAAGTGTCTTTATTCTGGTGTAAGCATTTATGTTCCAAACCGGTTACTTTACATTAGGAGGATTTGTGGTCTAAACTCTTGTGGCAGGAGAGGATAACCTACACCCTTCTAGCTGGGAATTGCTAGTTGAAGGCCTATTGTGTCTGATATTCTGAAGTGTCTTACTTCTGGCTTTAGCACCTGTGCTTCAAAACAAGTAGTTTTACACTAGGAAGGTTTCTGGTCTAGACTCTTGTGGTGGGAGAGTGTGGCCTACACCCTTCTAAGCTGGGAATTGCTGGTGAATTGCTACATTATTTAAACTGGTTTCTGCTGTTGTGGCTATGATTTTCATGCACTTTGAATTTCTAGTACATCTGCATTTTATAGCATAGGTTAGATTCAGTCTCACTGAATCTAGACTGTTTGGTATCACTTGAGCCCTGAAACCAGCTCTTCACTGAGATACTGAAATATCTGAGGCATCCATTCCTTGCAACTAACTATAAGTGCCTGTTTTTCCTGTAATATTGCACTTTGAATTTGTATTTGCATTCTACTGTCTGTTTGAATTGTCTGAATTATTGTTTGTCGCATTTTATTGTACACTGTACTAGTTCAGCTGTAGCACTGCCCAGTTCCAAGTTTGTTATTTCTGGGTCTGTTTTGTAACTTCTGAGCACCAACTTCAAGCCACCTTTGTTGGTGAAGGCCCTTCTGCGCCCTTTTATGAGGAGAGTGCTGTCTGGTTCCCATCTAATTGAGGGTGATTGGACTAGAGCTCAGAAAGAGCATTTTTATTGGCTAGTTTGAGTTAAAAAGTGTATTTTCTTCTTTTATTTAAACCCAGCATTTGCACTTGTTTGCATGTAGTGCTGCATCATGCCCTGCAGCATAGCAGTGGTTACCACTGGTGGTTATAGACGCAAATATTTTGTTTGTTAAATTTTTCCATAGCACTTTGCTTGTGGTCCTCCAGAAGTTTCCCGCAGTCCTGCTGTACTGTCAGGTGGAACACTAAGCCTAGCCTCAGAGGTACCAAGACATTTCTCATCCACTAGCCACTCTTAAGTGTGACCTCTTTTCCTGATCACATAAATTTACCTATCACTATGGACGGACAATTTCCCACAGTTTCTCTAGCCAACTTGGTCAACATGGGCATCCTGAGGCAGTGTAACAACTGCCTCATTTTCAGTGACAACCCTCTACTCCTAGTCCACACAAACACAATGTGTGAGAGATGCAACTATATTAAGAACCTTGAATTCATGTTCTCTCACACACCATTCAGTACATATGACAATGAGCTGGTTGCCAGCATGTACACCTCACCTTCTACTTCAGCACCCACATCACACATACCTACATATGTGGATGTCATCATCAGAAACATACCTAAGCACCAAAGACCTCCCAAACACAAACACAAGCACAATAAACATAATACTTCCTTTGCAGAACACAGTACACACAATAACTCATGTTCCAGTGTCTCGCAGGTCAACCCCTTAAGGCAAAAGACAAAATCAAAGATATCAGTCATAGGTGATTCCATCGTGAGACCTTTCACCGGGTGGGATAAGGAAAAGATCACAGTCATCTGTCTGTCATGTGCCAGGATATGCCATATCACACATGAACTCAGGTGTCTCAACAACAGGTACTGTTATGACTCTGTCATAGTTCATGTTGGTATGAATGACTTGAGACATACCTCTCTGGACTATATGAAGAGACACATAACTGAGCTCTCAGACTATGTGTTTCGGACTGGTATGTCCCTAGCCTTAAGCAGCATTTTATCTTCAGCTAGGATGATGCCTCAATACAAACAGAAAATGATTGACTTCAATAATTGGCTTAGCTTCTGGTGTCATTCTAAGGGGATCCACTATCTGTCACCCTGGGATGACATGATTGACAGACCTTAATGCTTTGCCAGAGATGGTCTTCATCTGTCACCCCTGAGATTTTGGCTACTGGCTAAGGCTCTTGCCACCCCCATAGTGCATTTTTAGGCAGTGTCTCAAGGACAAAATTCCCAGTGTAAAAACTCCATCTAAAAACAACATTAAGGTTATGCTGCTAAACGCTATGAGTCTCAACATGAAACTGCACTCACTGGAAGTTGTACTCACCTTGGATGATGCAGACATTTGTGCGGTCATGGAGACCTGGTTCAAGGCTGTGGAGACCACCCCAGCCATACCAGGTTACACCTCCTTCCACATGGTCAGACCCCAAGCTGAAGGCATGGAAAATAAAGGAAGAAGTGTATCAATGTTCATTAAAGATAAATATAACTCCAGATTCATTAAACAGTATGATTCCTTGGAGACACTTCATGTGCAATTAACTGTTGGTTGGGCATCTGTTCAAGTCATTGTCATCTACAGGACCTCCTCCATAAATCAGGCTACCCACTCTACTTGAGTCTATCAAGATACATCCAGACACCGTGGTTCTAGGCAACTTTAAATACCCATCCATTGACTGGGTAAATTACTCATGCTCAAAATCACTTGCCCAAAGGTTCCTTGACTTTGTTAACTCCACTGCCCTGGACCAGCTGTTGACACCCCCACAAGCGGTGCCAACATCCTGGATCTGGTGCCTACCAATTTGGGGGACCACTGTAGCACCCCCACTGTAATTTCCTCCCTGGTGAGATTTGACCACAAGTCGGTCTCATTTGAAGTAACTATCACACCTTACTCCCCCTTGCAGCAACTAAACTAAAAAACTTCTCCAAGGCAGATTATAACCTCTTATGGGATGGTATAAATAGCTTCACTGCACCTCCTCCCTCAGATATAACTGGCAACTATGCCGAGCTCTACACCATTGATTTAAACAAACATCTGTATAACTGCATTGACGCAACCATGCCTGAAAGGACCAAAACAAGCTCCTCAAGGAAGAGCAAATCTGACTGGTGTACAACTGCCATTAACAGGCTTTACAGAGGAAGAAATTGCTGTCTAAAAGTAAGAGGGACCAAGCCCTCCTAAACTGGAAACACTCCCTCCTCAGGTTAAACAAGCAAATAAGACTTCTTGTGAAGTCCTACAAAGCAAACTATGAGTCCAAATTAGCTACCTCAACAAAGGACAACCACAAGGCATTCTATAGTTACATCTGTAGCCTAAAAGGAAAGGCCCAGATTTGTGCCGAACTGGTAGTTAATTATACCACATATACTGAACCTGTGGACATATCTGACCTGTTGGCAGACAGGTTCAGTGAAAACTTCACTTCCATGTCCCTGCCACATGTACCCCGTGACATCCCTACCACCTGTCCCTTACCTTGTACCTCTAAAGAGCAGGTCATAAATACCCTCTCTAAGGCCAAAAACATAGCATCTATGGGACCTGATAACATCCCCCAGGCTGTGTCTTACATGGGCACCAACATGAATTAGCAACACCAGTGGGTACTCATTTCAATCATGGTCTAAGCACTGGCTTTGTACCAGCTGAATGGAAAATAGCCACTGTTATTCCCTTGCACAAAGGTGGTGCTTCCACTGACCCCAGCAATTACATAAATATTAGCCTGAGTTGTCTTAGCTGTAAGGCCATGGAGTGAACCATCATGGACCTTAACAAAAAAGATATAGGTAATCCCCAAACAACTTGACCCTACTTAGTTTGGATTTGTCAAAGGATGATCATGTCTATTAAACATTGTGGACTTCTTTGAGATAGTCACCAAGACCCTGGATGAGGGGAAATCTGTGCATACAGTATAGCTGGACTTAGCAATGACATTTGACACTATCTCCCACTCAGGCATCATTGATGAACTCATCCAACAAGGCATCAACCCTTATATCATTAGATGCTTCACTAACTGGCTCACTGACAGAACACATATAGTCAAAATAGGGGAATCCACCTCCAACAGCAGACCTGTAACCAGTGGTGTTCCACAGGGATCAGTCCTAGGATGTCTACTGTTTGGAATATATTTCTCCAAAGTACAAGCAAAAACTAAAGGTCTGTAGCTGACAAAGTTTGCTGATGACTGCAAACTGGGAGCAGTCATAGAATCTCCAAATGATGTCAACATCCTACAAGAGGGTCTTACACAAACAAATGATTGGTGCCAAAGTCATGGCCTTAAATACAATCCAAAAAATGTATTATCATTCCTTTTATTAAAAATGATGTCCCTGCTAACTACCACATCAGTAGCAACACCTTAAGTACACACTCAATGATAAGACACCTGGGCAGACAGGCTGACAGCAACCTTGCCTTTGACCACCATGTCTCCACAGTGGTAAGAAGGCCATTCTATATTGCTCATCTCATAAATAAGGGCATTGCCCCCAGAAAAGAGACGTTATACCCTCCCTGTACTCTTCTCTTGTCAGGCCAATAATTGAGTACAACACCCCTTTTGGTATGCACCTTTCCAAGCACCTGGAGCAATTGGAGAAACCAAAAAAGGTTCCTTACCAGGAAAATTCAAGGTCTTCAGCATCTGTCCTATGGGGATAATCTGAAATCACTATCACTTTATTTTGTTTCATACAGACTACTCAGAGGTGATCTTTGTCTTGCATACAAGGCAATCGCTGGCCATGCTTTATTGGAAATGCTGCATATCCATTAAGTCAAATGGTACAGGGGTTACTAGCTCTAAAGACCTTAACCTGGTATATGACATTAATAAAACCTGCTGGAGGGACATATTTGTCTCCCGGAGGTTTCCACACATTTGGAAAAGATTCCCACTTCATGGCAAACAGAGCACCTCAATGGGCTGCTTCAAACACAACCTGGATGACTGTAAATTAACCCTGGGGGTTCCACCTGTGTCCCTCTTGGACAAGGGCAATAGGTGCTGATCGTGGAAATAAGAGTAAGAAGTGGCTAAGCTTGTAAGGGCCCTAGGGCCATTAGCCTAGTAACTTCCTATGATGCTATGAATATTATTAACCTTTATAGATATTATAAATGATAAAAATGAAGACGTTTTCATCAGTCTAGATATTCCCTAAACTGGAATTATTTATTTAAAACTCTAGACTTATTTGATTTTCCTTTCCAGTTCAGATCGCTTCTAACAAACATATCTAAAAATAATAAAGCTTATGTAAAACTGGAGCCATTTACTTCCAAATGTATTAATCTGACTAAGGGAACTAAACAGGTGTGTCCATTGATTCCTATCCTATTTGCCATAGCTAATGAAATTTTACCTATCTCAATTCTTGTCAATCCAAATATCAAAAGTATAAATGTTTCAGATAATTATAACTCTAAGATCATATTATTCACCGATGATATCTTGTTAAAATTTGTATTTTAAATACACAACTCTACAAGAATTAGATTCTACTATTAAACACTTTCAATCATATTCAGTTTTTCTGTTTAATAGGAAAAAAATCAAAACATTTGCTATTAAACAAGAAAAGAAAATTGCAAGCAAGTAAAAATAACATTCTTGGTAATTTAACATCAACAGTGGAATACTTATGCATCACAGTAAAAAAAAACAATAGAAGAAACAAGAAATTTAAACTATAAAAATATTGAAATAATATAGACTCTAACGTCTAGATGGAATAAAATAATACTAGACTACAATTAATAAAAATGGTCCTGTTTTGAACAAATATCATATCTAATACAAGCCCTATCCATTCCTCCAGGTAATTCCCAAATAAAATAAATAAAATATTAAAATTCCTTTGGTACCCCACAAAATCAAGAGTAGCCTTACAGAATCACATTAAACTATGGAATTTAGGAAGGATAAACTTTCCAGACCTAGACACTTGTGCCAAAACGGCAATTTTCAAAATCATACTAAACTGGATCGACCCTAACTACAATTCCAATTTGAAAACTTTACATCTATCACTCCTCAATACAAAAAATGAATCTACAATAAATATTGACAATAGTACTACAAATCATTCCTTCTGGCATTACCTTTTCTAATTATATTCAGTATAATATATCTGCTTCCAAATCATCTACATATATAAATCTCATTCTAAAAATGTTTAGAGATGTAATTTTGGTAATATAGGCTTGAAACTCTGGTTTGGGATAATTCTCCCTTTCAGAATAACAAAACATTTCTTTGATAAAACCTACTTGAGCAAAATCAAAGATTTGGAAGAAAAAAATTAATCTGCTGGCAACAGTGTTGTAAGGACAAGAAAGTAAAATAGATACAGCAACTGTTAAATGAATTTAATCTAGATCCTCAAGATTAGTTATATTTACAAAAAATAAAAATGCATGCTCAAGATAAATTTCTTATTCTTACACAGTCACAATATAAAGAAACTCCAAAATTAATTCAACTTTTTATAACATAGTATGTAATAAAAATAAAATAGAGAACTCAATTTACAAACTTTACAATTTTTTTTCAACATACAACAGTAATCTAAATGACATATTTTGGAAACACATTACATTAAGCCATAATATATTTCTATCTCATCTTCTTTCGGCTGTTCCCGTTAGGGGTCGCCACAGCAGATCATCTGTTTTCATTTCTTCCTGTCCTCTGCATCTTGTTCTGTCACACCAACCACCTGCATGTCCTCTCTCAACACATCCATAAACCTTATCTTAGGCCTTCCTCTTTTCCTGTTACCTGGTAGCTTCATCTTTAGCATCTTTTTCCCAATATACTCAGCATCCCTCCTCAGCACATGTCCAAACCAATGTAATCTTGCCTCTCTGGCCTTGTCTCCAAACCTTCCAGCCTGGACTGACCCTCTAATATACTTATTCCTAATCCTGTCCACCCTCGTCATACCCTGTGCAAATCTTAACATTTTTAACTCAGCCACATCCAGCTCTAACTTCTGCCTTTTTGTCAATCCCACTGTCTCCAACCCATATAACATAGCCGGTCTCACTACCCTCTTGTAGATCTTCCCTTTCACTCTTACTGGTACCCATCTGTCATAAATCACTCCTGACACTCTTCTCCACCCACTCCATCCTGCCTGTACTCTCTTCTTCACCTGTCTTCCACACTCACCTTTACTCTGAACTATTGATCCCAAGTATTTATCTGATGAGAACAAATCCCAACTATTGGAAGCTATCAGAAACACATCTTGGTCTCTTTATTGGCATATTTTTTTATCTGGAGATTTATATATACATCCTTTTTAATGCAAGTAGAATGGATAAAATTAGTAATAACAGAAAAATAGAATGATGGAGATGTACACAGAAGTGTAATGCAGCTTAGTCTCACATTTTCTTTGATTGTTCTTCTATAAAATCCCATTGGATTGAAATAGAGGAATTCTTGAAAGTCTTATGGTTTGACACATTTTCTCTAAGCTATTTGTTTTACTTAATTTACATGAAAATCACAAAATGGCTGAGGAAAGTTATTACTCCTATGGATGATCCTAGCAGTAGTAAGAACAACCATAACCAAGAAATACAGAAGGACTACTCCACTACAATTTTAAGAATTCCCGACTTCCTTATAATAAACTGCCACCACAGAGATTAAAATAAAAGAAAGCAATATTATCCCAAATCTCAGTCTAAAAACCCATGGATTAAAGTTCTATTATTGACATATTGTGCTGCAGTAGCATTGTTGCCTCACAGTAAGACTTTGTCCTGTTCGATTCTCAGCTAGAGCGTCTTCTGTGTGGAGACGTGTAAATGGGCGTACCTTCGTTGAAGGTTGTGCATCAGGGCCGGCAACTCAGCATGTAAAAATCTACTGCCAATCATTAGTGGACCGGAGTTCCACTGTGGCGACCCCTAACTGGGAAAAGCTGAAAGACACAACAACAACAACAACATTGACATATTTCAACATAACACTGCTTCTTAAAACTGAAATACTGTAATGATTCTGGTTATTTTCCATACATAATTGTTTTGCTGTAATAGAAACATTTTTCACTAGGACCTTTATATTTTGCAATTTCTAAAATTTCTCAGGCATGTTGTACATATTGTAAATAGTTATAAAGTTGTTTTTGATTTTACAGAATTTTTAACTTCAAATAATTATTGTATTAATTGTATCATCTTACTTAAATTTAATTAAACAAAACTTTTGAAAAAGAAAGAAATCAATATTTAAATCAACTTAAAAAAAACTATTGAACGTTGTAAAGGAGATAAAATAACTGATGACAGGTCATTAGAAAAGGGAAGGAATAGACTACATAGAAATAATTGGCATCTTTGGAACAATACATGCAGAAAAATGTTCAGGATGAGGAGTGATATTTCAGGGAAGACAGGGCTTGAACAAAACCACATATTTTAATGAATGAAAATTAAAACTCTATGCATTTGGTTTCTTTTGCTTTTTGTAACTGTATGTGCAGCCATGTCATTGTGGACAGTATGAAGTTAATAAATGTATATGAAAAAAAAAAGTCTTATGAAAGGGGCAAGTTTACTCAGGGGGTGACCAATGTTTTTAACACTCCTTTTTAAACAAATAAAAAATTCCTTTCCACCTCACCTCCCTTTTTCACTAAGAAATTTAATAAGCAAGCAGCTGTCAAAACAGGAGTTTAAAAGGAAATCACAAGGAAGTTCCAAAAAGAAAAGAGAATATTCTAAAAATCATGGTTAGTTCTCCCAGTCAGCATGACTATTTGCCTCTTCAGGCTCCCTACTCCAACCACCCTTCTACCCTGGCAACCTCTCTGCCACCCTGAAGCTTCATCTTGCCTTGTGGTACTAGATTGCAGGAGACAAATGGGTTTTAAAGATTCACAAGGGGTAATCCTACCAGTGGGAATACCTCCCTTTGTCCCAGGGTTTTCCTCCTTGCCCTGTGAATGAAGTCCCTTTGTTTCCTCCCATATTGCAGCAAATGCTTGCACAAGGAGTATTAGAACCAATAACTCCCTAACAGATTGGGAAAGAATTTTACTTGAAGGATTTTTCTGGTACCAAATAGGGGAGAATCCTGAAAGCTTGTTCTGGACCTTTCCTTTCTAAATCATAGGTTCCTCCCATCCACTCTTCAAGATTTCTCTGAATAGAGTTTAGTGAGGGCTCTGCCTAAACATGGATTGGGGGATTTCCAGAGTGTTGTAGGGAGCCTCTGTTAATGAATCTGTCCCTCCAGCAACTTCTATTTGTGTCTGTTTTTAAGTTTCTTGTCTCTTCTCTCTCTCTCGTGGGATTGGATTTTTCTGAGGTGGAGCATGTCCATTTGGATCTGATTGTGACTGAATAGAGCTGGAGTTTTTTAGTCGGTATAGCAGCATATATATATGTTTAAGACCCTTTTATCCTCTTGTGAGGAACTTTGGGGTCTTTCCACTGCTGTGGTGTGTCGGTAGATACATCCCAAGTTCTTCACTGTGGTCTTTGTGCAGGGGGGGGGGGGCGGGATTTGGATTTCCAGTGAGAAAATTATGGTCTTATCTATGAGGGTGATATCGATATATACTTCGGTGATGAGATTGTTTGTCATGTTTGTGATGATCAGGTCTAGTGTATATTGTCTCCTAGTGTGGAATGGTGACTAGTTGTTCCATCGTGAGAAATTTTTATGAATTCCTAGTAGGATTTGGGGGCTTGAGTAATGGCTTGAGTAATGTTCCAGTCTATGTTTGGGTAGTTGAAGTCTCCCAGTATGATGATATTTTGGAGAGACATTATGACTCTCCAGTGTCTTCAGGAAAGCTGTGGTGTGGGGTGAGTGGGTGAGCTGAGTTAACTGCATGGCAGGCTTGCCCATAGGCAGTTTTGCCTATGCTGTTAGTTGCTTGCATTGTCCAATGCTTGAGGGTATCTTTGATGAACATGGGGTGGATTTCCTTTTGTATTTGGATACTCCCTTTGTTGGGGTTCCAAGCTTTGTGGTTAAAACAAGAATAGATATGGGGTAACCTGAGGATAACCTTGATAGCTCAGTCACCTGACAGACAGGTTTCAGTGTTCACTGTACAGAGGAGGGCTTTGGTGCAGAGGAGGGCTGAGAGCATGCTTCTCGAGCATGCAGCTTTACCTTTCGAAGCTTTTCTACTCCTTAGGCAGCATTCCACTTGTGTTTTCTACTTAGGCAGGGAGTGGGGTTTGTTTGGGCCTAAAGGCCTTCAACATCCGGAGAGAGGTGGACAGTGGTAGCCAAGCTCAGGAGACAGGTGTAAGTCATCCTCAGCAGAGCCCTGCAGACCCTTGGTTGATCCATCAGAATAAGCACCAGTGTAAACCAATCCAGAATGACATGATCATTTTGTTTAAAATTGTTGTGACTGATAGTCATGGTGTTGTACTGTGGCATATATCGTCAAGGGTATGCCAGAGCTCAGGGTCAGGTCGCCATCCTGCTGCAGGGTATAATCAGAGAGCTCCTCTTCACTGATGCTGTGTTTCATGTACAGGGTCAGGTCGTCGCCTTGCTCATATCACATGCGGCCATTCCAAGGCAGAAATCCCAGGAACACAATTCTGTGAGAAGATTCCAAATTTCAAAATTTCAAAATTCTGTCCCTTCATTACCTTTTACATTTGCTCCATTCTCTGACTTTCATTGTAAAGCTAATCTTAAAGGATGTTTGCCATCACCTTCCCATTGCCAAGCTGTTCAGACTTTAAATATTTTCTGTGAATAGCTTACATTATCAGTTCTCTTTCTTACCCTTTGGACTTTCTACTGCTCCAAGGATATTCATAAAGTGTCTGGCTCCAGTATTCCCTTATTGTAGACTTCAAGGCATTCACATCTTTTCATATTTGATGATTATCTTATATTTGCAGACTCTTTTTTTCCAGTTGTCAGTGTCTTTAGCGGCCATTCAGAATATTGTACTCTCTCAAGGTTTTCAAATCAACTTACACAAATCTTCTCTCATTCCTTCTCACAGAATTGTGTTCCTGGGATTTCTGTTAGTCTGCCTTGGAAGGGCCTTTCTTCTCCAGACAAAGTAGAGATGTTGCAACTATTCTTACCAAGTTTCTCCATTCAAACCCAGGCATCTACAAGGGAGTTTCTCAGGATTTTAGGATACATGGCAGTAATGATTATCATGCATGCCCTGGCCATGCTCCACATGAGAAAAATCCACTGGTACCTCAGGTCACCCTAGACTCAACATTTTCACCCTTAATGCTTTTAGATCCTTGGTTTGGGATCTGTAAGAAGGGGGATTCACTCATGGGTAGATCAGATAGCCTGGAATCTAAGTCTCACATTATCCTTTCTCTCCCCTCTCCTTTCTGTAACTTTAGATGCATCACACTTTGTTTCCAAAGGGGTGAAAGTGCAAGGTCTACGAATCCCTCACAATACACAGAAGCACAAAAATGTCAGAGAGTTATTGGCAGCAGTAAACACTTTGAAAACCTTATATCATCTTTGGTCTCGTGGATCTCTACAAGTTTATACAGACAATCCCACTGTGATGTTATACAAAAAGGGGGTAAGAGATCATATCATCTTTGCAGACTTGCTTTGATAGCCTGGGAGAAAGCAATTCAGCTTGATTTGACTCTTCAGGCTTCATACTTTTCGTCAGGGCAAAACAATGTAGCAAACAAGCTAAGCAGGACTAGTATGGACCCTCACAAATGGAAATTTTACCCTCCAGTCATCCAAGAATTAGATATGTTTGCACTCTCAAAGCAGACAACTAAACAAATATTGGTGCAGGACCCCTCACAAACAAGCCTGGAAGATGAATGTCTTTTTCTTTCTCTGTATGGGAATGTTCCTGTATGCTTTCCCACCTTTTCCACTAACATCTTGTATTATTCTGAAAATCTAGAAGGACCCTCCAAAAATTGTGTTAACAGTAGTTCTTTTTTCTTTACAATCTGGCCAAGGACAATTACAACATGCTTCCCCACAGACTGGATTTTCTCACACTTGACTGGGGGTTGTTTGACACATCAGAACTTGGAAACTATTCAGCTGACTGCATGGATGATAGAATTCTGATACTTTTTAGGCATTGTTTTTCCTGAGGATGTGCAACAAAGATTTTCTAGTTTATGCCATTCCATCTACAAGTGCCTCTTCAGGCCCAGCTGCCTCAGGTTCTTGATTGTGTGAATTACCATCTTTGGCTGTTCTTCCTCTATCAAGGTTCATTTGACAGACATTTCTGCTTTTCTGCCCTTAGATTCCCCCCATTCTAATAATTCACTAATTAAACTGTTTTTTTGAAAGGGGTGTTGCATCTCTGTCCATCTGGGAAACAGATTTCTCCTCCTTGGGATCTTAATTTTGTGTTTGAAAAGCTTAGTCTTTTTCCATTTGAACCAGCTCATCAGGCTGAATTTAGGTTCTTAACATGGAAGACTGTTTTACTCATTGCTCTGACGTCTGCTAGGAGACTGAGTTATAAGCTCTTGCAGTGAGTCAACCCTTCCTCATTTTTCACAGGGATTGGTATTTTGAGAACTAACCCTGTATGGAAGTGGCCTATTATGGTGATCTTAATAAAATACAATAGCATGAGCCACCCATCTGAAAATAGTGTACTTTGACACTGGTTGTCCATTCCTTTTACCTTCGTAGGAGAAAACAGCTCATCAGCTTTCCTAAAGGATTACTTTCTGTCTATACGGTATCTGAGTTGTCTGTAGACATCCAAAGTGTGAATAATCTTTTCTCCATTGTTCTTGGGTTCTTGGGTTAAGGGGAGAAGACCAATAATTCAGTAGTCTGGCGTAAGGTAAATTCTGGGACTACTTTAGGCATAAAAGAAGAGCTAGTCTTCTGTGCATACTTTTATAAAGCACTAAAAACTGGATTCTTTCTCCAAGCCCAGAACAGGCTTTGCTAGTACCATCTCCAAGGGCTCCTGGATTCTTAATTTACTTTTCCTTCTCCCTTCCTAGTTTTGAGATATGGATAATCAACCCATACTGCTAAGGCTACCACAACAGTGATTTAAATGTTGAAAATAGTACAGTTGTGTAAGTAAACATATGATAAGAATAAATATTCTAATAGATCACTGTTGCAGTAGCCCCCCTCCCGCCATCCTCCGTTTTTTTGTCTTTTTTCCTTTTATACTACCAGGTTGTAGATGCATAGACCCTTGTGTATTTAGTTTATTGCTGAGTTCATTTCCTAGCTTTATCCTTTCAGACCCCTTGCCTTCCTTTTTGTAGACAAAAAAGCTCTGACTAAATTGGTGCTCTGTCTTTTTATTAGAGCTCTCCTGAAACTCCTGACACACGGAGTGGATGGAGCCCTTAAGCTGTGAGAGCTGGCTGGTTACTCAATGGGTAATATCCTAATAGCTTAGGCTGTATTGGAACATCTACTTTTAGTGTACATTTACTTACAGAACTGTACTTTCCTTCTGATTTTTCACTTAGTTGTACATTCTGGAAAAAACAAACCTGCATTGATCTGGTTTGTACATAGTAAAATATTGAATTGGCTTCCACAGGTGCTTATCATAGGTAACTCTTTAATCTCTGATAAGCTTGAACTCCTCCCCTATCCCATGATGCTCTGGGGTCTTATCTGATTCCAGATCTCATTTTTGCTTTCAGTTTGCATGGACCCTGAACATCTCATGCACCAGAGTTTTTAAATTACCTTCCCTCTCTTTGGACAGATTTTTCAGAAAAGTATCGCACCTCTGCCCTTCTCACTACTTTATTGCAGCATCTTTCATTCATTTTCTACCACCCTCCCTGTTCTCATTTGGGTCTTTTTCATTTTTTTTCCAAAAAAGAAAAAATGCTTCCCTCTTTCTCTTCTTCCTTAGGGAGTATTGTAGGTTATGAATTTGTTGGTTTAGTGTTTTCAGAACATAATAGTTCCTTCATTGTGACCTTTGCTTATTTGGGTGTGATTGTACTGGACATGGTTCATTTTCACTCTACTAACTGCTGTCTATCTATTTCTTTCTTTATTTGTTTGGTTCAGTGATACTGTTTTATTTTGGTATAATGTTTGATATAATTCTCTGATATGGAGAAGAGGAAGGCCTACAACTTCTTTAAACGCAAATATGTGGTCACATGATTCCTCCACAGGATGAACATGATCTATGTGTGGGGTCAGAATGCACAGAGACCGATTGTTCTGTTAGAATTTTGGCAGTAAATCTCTATTACATAGATGAAGCAAGCCTGTATTAAAAAGGTTTTCTTAAAAGTGAGGCCAGCTAAAGATGACAAGAAATGAAAAAAAAACAAAGGCTTGAACAAAGCCATGGTTCATTTGTAGGCCATCCTTCTGCTAGAACTATTCCTCCTTACAACAGAACCAAGACCATCCAGAACTCCATCAGTGCATCCAACAACTCTGCCTTTAGGACTCTTTTGTCCTGATAAGTCAGGATCATCAGACTCTGCTCAGAGGAGAAGTCCTAGTAGCTTGTCCACAAAATAGAAGTTGTCCTGATTTTTACAGTCCAGACCAGCATTCACATTATCACTAATATCTGCCAGGTCTCTATAAAAACCTTACTGCACTTCTTATCTGGCAAAGGATAATGGTGGTCTTTCAAAGCCAAGTTGGAACTGGTTGTTATCTCAGCCCTGTCTGTTTCCAAAAATTGTCCACACTTCACTTTTCTTCATCTCCTTCCCCTAGCCACTTTTCCACAACATAAGGTTTGGGGATGTACTTAGATCCCACGCCTTTCTTTTTGGCAGCTGTAGTGAAGCTTCTTAGTGCTAGTGATTTTGGCACTCAATTGTTGTGGACAGTTACTAGGCCCAAGGGTATCACCAGGGCATTGATGCCCATCCAACCTTTTTGAGGCCTTTCTTTTTGTCAGTGCAATCACTGTTTAATCCCTCAGTGTGGAAAAAACTGTTTGGCAATATTAGTCTTGAATCTGGTATAGATTACTGCTGTTATCAACACCTCTATTTTAGTGCTGACTCTATCAGTATCCATGCCATTAGTTCCAGCTGCCATCACAGGAGAAGTAGCACCAAGGAAGCCTTCTAGGTTTATAGAACTGGAACAGGCAGCTGCTGTTTTGCTCCTCTGTACTTTCCTCAGTCAGCTTGGCATCTTAAGCTGTTTATCTCTTTCCTGGAAGAACCAGGTACCAGAAGATCATTGGTCACACAGTCTGGGAGGGAAATGCTCTCCTGTCCACTCAGACAACTTCACTCCAAGTGTGTCATAAAAAAGAAGACGTAAAAGGAAATGCCTTGAGTCCTCATCTAAGTCTCCTACCTCAGACTTAGCTATCGAGAAGTGTGAGGCTTCTCCATAGTCTACTCCAGAAGACCAGAGTTTTGTGGAAATCCTTGAATTGATGCAGCAGATAGGATCCTGATCCACCTTATCAACAGTTTTGGTTGCCCCATACCCAGCAAGATTGTAGACATGCTCTGCCAGAGAGAATGGAATGAGCTAGATGTTGTAAAGCCTGTCTCCAAAAAGTCAAAATTCTTTGACCCCCTAAAAGTGGCAGTACTGGAGCTAGGGACCCCTTATGGATTTCAATAATGTGCTTGTGGCCACAGAAAGAGATGTTTCAGAAAATGTCCAGGTTATCCATCCACCTGTAAAGAGTGTTGGATTGTGGATTGCCTGAGGAAATGGGTTTAACTGTCTGTCTAGTACCTTTCTGGTCAATTGCCTGATGTATATGTTCAGATTTCAGAGGGACCTAGCTGATAAGACACTAGAGACCATGAAAAAATTGCCTGTTGGACATGCATGGAAGCAAATGGACCCTTAAATGATCACTTCTAACCCCTTATCTGTACTCTGCATGCAACCTTTACACAACACTATGGATGGAGTAGCCATAGCAGTGGAATCTGGTATTACTGTGAGATGACAGGCATAGCTCATTGACTTTGGAGAACACTTTAGGATGGTCTTTATCATTGCTGTCTGTGACAAGTCTACTTTGGATAAAAAAATTGAGGACAGGTTGCACCAAAATGTACAAGAATGCAAGGTGTTCACTGCCTTTAGGGTCACATTTTCAGCTCCTCGTATGTCCTTTACAAGAAGTCAAAAGGGAGTTAAGAATGATTGCTTCAGAAAATCTCAGACTCTGTACCAGCAGCGCAATGATGAATTAACTCCCAAGTCTACAAGAGTTTCTAACAGTTGCCAATCCTGATGCAGGAGTGGATTACAAAAACTAGGATTCTGCAGTCATCCGAGGAACACAGCAGACCCCTTGAAGGATTGCCTACCCCCCTTTGCCAGCATTCGTGGAGAGGAGGTCACATGTCCCTGTTTCCCAATGCTTAGTTGGCCATCACATAGGACAAATGGATCAGGGGGATAATATCCCAGGGCTATTTAATTCCCTTTTCTCAAACCTCAACATTGCCTCTTCATGCACACCTTGATGTACCATCCTTCTGTTATTCTTTGAATCAGAAAATCACACAATCCAAAACCCATGGCCCTTTCTACTGGGTCAACTGCAACATCCACAGCCTTCTTTAAGAACCTTTTGTTGCACAATATTTATATATTTGCTGAGCATTACAAAGTAGTCTTCAAGTCTAGATATTGAGTTTCTTGTGGGTTTACCATTCTTAAGGGCATTTTATCATAAGACCAGCCAAAGTGCCTGCTGGAGACTCCATCCAGCATTTTACACTGTACAGACTGGATCAGTGTAGATATGAAAGATATTTACATATCATAAGATTTGGTTGATCTTTATCTGTGCACTAATATATTTATCTACCTTCTCCCTCCAGACAGTCACTTTTAATTAGATCTGGAAGGCAACTAAAGATTCTTAGGTTACCTTTTGGGGGGGTATCTGATGAACATACCTTTGCTCACTATAACATCCTTAATCATGGGGACTGTTAAATTTTGTTCAAGTATATAAAATAGATTTATGTTATAATAGTAGTTATAGCAATCTAAACTGATGTGGAGATAGTTGGTACACCAGAGCTATCATGGGATAGTGGAGGAGCTCAAACTTGTAAGAGATCCATCATATCTAGCTTCATACAGGCCCATTTCAATACTAAATCATGATTGTAAAGTGTTTATGTCTATAATGGCTAAAATAATGGCAAAAGTGATGCCAAAATTGATAGATATGGATCAATGTAGCTTTGTTGAGGGGAGGCAAACATGTCACAACATTAACAGAACATTGATGATCCAGAGGGAAGCAGAATGTAAGAAAATACCACTGTTGCTGGTGGGTCTTGATGCAGAGAAAGCATTTGACAGAGTAAGCTGGGATTTTATGAGCAGAGCAATGGAAGCATTTGCATTCCCTGCTAAAACTATAAGGTTGATTAGAAGGATATATGAAGGATCGGAGGTGACAATTAAAGTATGTGGGGTCCTCTCTGATAATCTCTGCTTGAGCAAAGGAACCAGGCAGGTATGTCCTGTCTCCCCTTTATTATTTGCATTATATTTAGAACCACTGGAAAAGAAAATAAGGGACTCAGAAATGCAAGGATATAACTGGCATGGTAGTCAAGAAAAGCTGGTTCGTTCTGCAGATGACATTATTTTATACCTGACAAAACCAGAAAGGGACATTACAGTGCTGTGGAACATATTGAGACAGTTTCAAACCTTTTCAGGAAATAAAATTAATGAAGCAATAGCGGTAAATTATGTACCCACATATGAATTGGTTTAGCAATATCCATATTTATAGGGACATGTTAACATGAAATATTTAGGAGTATGGATTAAAAATGATACTGGTGTGGCAGCTAAGGATATGTGGGAAGAGACTAAACAAAAAAGATAATACAAAAACTGAGAAAATGGAAGCTCAGTTATATGGATACTGATAATAAGATACAAGCAGTTAACATGTTTTTAGTCCCTTTACCCTTACACACAGGTCAGGCATATTTTTATTAACCAGAGGAGAAGTTGTCAATAGTAATTAATAAAGAGCTGAAGGATTTTGTCTGGAAGGGGAAGATGGCAAGAGTCATGTGGGATAAGCTTTTCAGCTTATTCTAACAATATAACAGGGTGGATTGGGATTATCCAAGTCGAAGGGTATTTCAGAGCAACACAGTTAACGCTCCTGTACATAGCTCAAGCAAAAAATTATAATTCAAAGTAAAAAGTGACGATGATGAAACAGTGGGAAACTCAAATAACAGAGAAAGACTGGGATTTTGAATGCAGACCTTTAAGGAGAACAACAACAATCATACAGAATATTATATTAATAAAGTAGCAGAAGGTCTTCTAAGAACTAAGCCAACACTGGAATGGAGAAAGGAGATTCTGCTGATGGGGATGACTGTAATTAGGGATACAGGAAATAGGCAAGGGGACAGGAATATATTGGAGAAAATTGGTAAAGGAACCTAGGTGCTGGGAGCAAATAACTAGAGAAGGAAAGGTAATAGAATGGGAAGATGTCAAGAACTTATTTGGACTGCAGGCTAAAGATTGCCTTCCATATCTAGGATTGATATCAGAGTATAGGAAAAGAGAAATAAATAGGGGGGATCCTAAATGAAAGACCAGCACAGGTAAAGTTTTCAGTAGAATCTGGAACAGAAGTTGCCATTAAGAAAGGAATAATAAATAGAGCATATAAAATATCACATGATAACTATAAAAATCAATCCGATGAGGTTAGCAAGGACTGGGAAAAGAGATTAGATAAGCAATTCACAAAGAATCAATGGGGAGATATATGTATGTCTCCCAAATAAGCAACAACATCTAGAAGATTTCAGATCTTTGCCTGGAAGTGTTTATATAGGTATTTATATACCCCAAGTAGACTTCAAAGAATTTTTCCTCAGGTAGACAGAAAATGTTGGAAGTGTGATGGAGCAGAAAGCGATAACTGGGAAAATATTTTCTGGGAGTGTAATAAGTTGGTAGACTTTAAAGATTCCCTGCAGACTGCTCTGTCAGAGATGCTGGGTCAGCATGTTGGAGTGACTAGGGAAATTATTTTTTGAGCTATGATGCAAACTCGGAATTGCCTATACATAGTAAGGCCTTGCTGAGTCTAATTATGATGGCTGCCAAAAAAGCAATTATTATAAAATGGAAATCAAAGTCTAAACCAACTTTACTGGAGGTAGTGAAGATAGTAACAGAGTTAAAACAACTGGAACTGGGATCTGTAGAGGAGGGTAGAAGCAAATTCCTAGGAAAAAATGGGAACTGTGGGATCAATGCGTACAGAGGAGGAAAAAGGTTTAAGAGAACGCACAATTTGAATGAGCTATGCAATGGTTGACTAATAATGACTGGGTAGGTTAAAAGTGATGCATAATGTTTGCAGCTACAGTTGTGTTGGCACAGTTTGGAATGTATAATGTTTGCAAATGAGATTGTGTCAATATGGTTTAATGTCATTTATATAAATGTAACATGGCCTATGTCATACATGATAATTTAATAAAGATGTTTCTTGTTTAAAAAAAAACCAAAGCTAAGCACTCATGATGACCAGTCCAAAATTTTACAGTGTACACAAGGATCAGATCTATCATTAGGGTAGGTATGTAACTTTCATTTTAGGTGCATCTGTTGTGACTGAAATACTGAGAAAAGGTGTGGTTTTGGATTCTCTTTTTTGGGAGTACAGGATGCTTTTTTGGTCCATGACAAGAATTTTGTCTGGTTGCTCTTTGTTCCCTACAGTTGTCAGGGGCTATCCAGGCAGCCATCAGAGTTTTTCGTTTAATTGTATCCAGTTCTATTTTCTAGGCCTTCATGCTCTACTCTGCTCTATACACTGCTTTACTGTGGGAGTATGTTTCACAGCAGACTGGACAAGGGGCACTTGACATTCACTATCATTCTCACTAATTGATTCCTTCAGTGCCAAATCCACTATTGTATTTGGGTTGTTTGGGTCACAGTCACTGCTTCTTTACTGTATGCAGCACTGCCCCCCAACCATCATCACCACTACAGGCTCAGTACTGTCCCACTTTACCTGGTTTTAATCAGTGTTCTTCTTGGTTCCCAGGATGTGACTGTTAATGTATAGTTTCTTTTCCCATCAGAGCTTCTTGTTAGAGCTACCACTGATGGAGGCTGTAAGGAAGCCCTGTACTTTACAGGTATACTTCTCCAATTAGAAGAGGTTCTACACCTGTGCTGGAAGTTTTAACCGTCCCAGAAGGACAGCCTATAATGATGTGCAGGACTGGCCTTTGGTCAACTGGTGCCCTAGGCTAAAGGTCTCCACAGTGCCCCCCCAACACCACCCTGTGCCCCCATCCTGGTCTACCTACACCATCCAGATTACTGGAAAAGCACCCTGCTAGAGTGGTGCCCTAGGCGGCCGCCTAGTTGGCCTATCCCTAAGGCCGGCTATGATAATGTGAGGCACTGTGAGTACCAGCATAATCCTTATTTTAATGTTAAGGTGTGTTGGTATTCCTGCCCATTACACGATCAAGGTTAAGACTGTGTTCTGTTACGGCTGGTTAAGCATTTTCTAAATGGAGTGTACCCTTTCTCCACAGTGAGATTTGCTCATCACTATCATGATTGTCTTTTTCTCTTTATTTCAGTGGCAGTGAAGTTCACCTTGGAAAATGCCTTGTACTGGCAACCCTTTATCTCTGGTTACAGGTATTTAAGATGTAGATGTTTGTATGTGAACTTTTAGAAACATTGGGTCCCTTAGGATTATCCACCATTTCTTCCTAAAAATGATATCTGAATTAAATTCATCCCAGAAAACCTTGACTTTAATTTCCTAACATCTCCAACATGTAAACGCATATCCACTGCCCATCTGCTCTATCCAATCCCTACAATATATCTAACAGTCACTTTTCCTGTTATTAACACTTATATTGCAGCTCTTAGTATTCTACAATTTCTACTCTCTTCAATATTGAAATGTACCTCCATATTTCTTTATACTATGTCTGTTCTTTTTGCTGGACCACATTTACCTCACCTATAATATTTGCATTATGCATTGTAAATACCTGATCCTACTTATATTTAAGCTTTCTTGTAAATATGTGTATATATTTTTATGTTTTGTCACTACACTGTATAATTTTGTTATACCTTTAATCTTACTTTACTGTTGTTACTATGTATATAACCCAGGCTGAGTCTGCAGATGGTCAAATTTGATTAGTATTTTACCCTGGTAAACAACATTAAATAAATAAATAGATTGGTTTAAGAGTTGAATTACCTTTCATGTAGCTGCCAACTATCATCCCCTGGTTGGTTTCAGACCCTTTTGTCCCTAACTTAACTCTGGTTTCTGAGACCATAGTCAGGAGGTGAGAGCTATATGGAGGGGGCTGTCATCCAGACATTCATGCAAATATTGTCCACTCCTCACATATTCGTTTAGTAGGCCAGAAGTAGTAGTGACTTCAGACTGGGGGCTGTATGCAATCTGTGCCCCTCCATCAGCTATCTTACCATTTAGAGGCCTTTACCCTCTCTCCCTTAGTGACTAGAATATGCATTTGTGCCATTGTTATCCTGCTGTGCCTCACTTCCCAGATCATGCTACTGGAAGGCTGCCAAGAAAGATGCTGCCATGCAAACATTCCAGTCCATCTTGCTGTTTGTTTAGCACTTTTCCACCAATAAGGCAGGGAGCTGCACTCTCTCCCATGCCTCACTATAAACAGTCATATATTGGTCTCTTTCTTCTATACCAACATCTCCAGTGTCTGGATTTACTAATCTGTTTGGGTTGTGCTCTGAGCTTTGTGCCATGGAACTGGTGGACTTTTTTTTTAATTAATTGTTGCATTGCTATTCTCGTTCAATGTGCAGGCTGATGTTTGACTCCCAGAGTGATGTTTGCGCTAGGGTGCAAGTCAGCATTCCATACAAATGAGGATGTATTATTTTTATCTATAATAAAAGTGGGATGTTGGCCACACCTTCCTCATATTTTTCTTTGACCATAAGTATATGCAAATGTTCACCATTGTCACTGCTGAGGTTTTTTGCAGTGACCTTACTGAATGAACTTAAGGTAAGTCGCAAAGTTTACACACGCATTCAAGTTAAAATACTTTTCCTGCCGTGTAGAACACTTCCCTATCATTAAAACTTACAAATGTTACATATGTATTTATTGAGATTTTTATTGCTAAAGAAAGATTAAACAGAGTGAACATAAAAAGATCAATCTAATACAAGAACAATATAAGAATGAAGTTTTTTGAAACAGCTACATATCAAAATCTCCCTGCCTCCCACACTCTGCAACAAACTTTGTACAATATATACAGCATGCCTGACATGACATTCAAGAGCGCTTACTAATTACAGATTAATCAAAAATTATTAAAGGAATGAAGAAAAAGGGTAAAAAATCCAGTTAAGGCTAATGATCAATTTATAAAATACATGTCTAAAATAGATAAGATAGAATGATGAAACAACACTGCAAAAAATAAGAAAAAGAAGCCACAATAATCCACACAAAATCAGTTTATTCCCCTAGTACTTCAACTGTTAAGCCTTCCAAGGAGGATAAAGTTCACAAATACTCACACACAATGAATAACACAGTCAATTAAACAAATAAACAATTAATTAAACAATTAATTAAGAAAATGTTTCCAGTTACAAACTTGATTAAGACCATTAGGAATCAAAGTATTAAACTTAAGTCGAAAAACACATTCTTTATATTGCATCCTATTTTAACTAACATGTCATTCACAACTCGTAAGTATTACTTGTTCCAGAACAGCAACCTTTAAATTAAACAAGCTGTCCTTGTGAAATTCATTGTAATGAACTACCAAAGGACCCTCTTTAACATTATTGTGAATGTTTCTAACATGTTCCATAAATCTATTAGAAAATCTTCTCTTGGGCTCACCTATATAAATTAAATGACAGGGACACTCAGTAGCATAAATGACTACAGTACTATTGCAGTTAAATTCTCCTTTCACATCAAAATACACATTATTAATTTTATCAAAACCCTTACATAACAAGGGCAAATACTGCAATCACCACAGAGAAAAGTATTCATGTTGTGTAAATCATCAGGTATATTTCAGTAGACTGAATAACTGAATATTTTTAAAATAATCTCCTATATTGTTGCCTTTATAAAAAGATATATAGGGGAATCTTATAGAAAACAGTTTTCCAAATGAGATCTATCACTAAAATATTCCAGTTTCTATCTATAATAGAAACTATTTCATCAGATAACAAATTATACAGCAAAACACAAATAATTTCATTTTTATCCATCTCTGATTTCTTATTACAGAATCTAACATGATTAAAATTCCTTTTCACTTGCATTTGTAGCAGTTTCTCTGAGTATAAGAGGCTTGCCAAATAGCTGAAAAAATGTCTGTTAAAATCCTCTCTGCAAACATATTAATTAACTGTTGTGATTCATTTATAAAAGCAGTCCTATCAGAACATTAATCTCCTTATTCTAAAAAAAATTCTTCTTTAGGGAGAGAAGACATAAGATAATCTGAATGAAAATTGGAACCAAATAAATAATCAAAAGAACTATTAGGTTTTCTATAAATCTTAGTATTTAATAATTCATCAGGAATACCAATCAAATTAACATCCAAATAGAAGAATGAGTATCAAAAGTGAAATCCAAGCCAAACTGATTAGTTTTAAAATAACCAATAAAATCAGAAACTTTGTCCAGAATTGCCTTTACATATAAAAATCAAATCATCAGTATACTGAAAATAATATATCTGTTGAGTTAAAAAAACAGGCAGGAGAACAAAATATATTACTTCTCAAATAAACCCATGAACAGACAGGCATAAGCTGGAGCAAATGATTCCCCCATAGCTGTGCCTCTCAACTGTCTATAAACTCTAACATTAAACCATACCTCTCAACCTCTTAAAGCAAAAAATCTGGACAAAGCCATAAATAAAACTGGGACAAAGGCTTAAAAACAGACATTTTTTAAATATTGCTCTTACAAACTTAGAAAGTTGATAGAACAGCACGTTTTGCATTATCACAAATTTTCTGAAGGGCATGAAGTCTGAAACTTAAATGTTGTCATTATTTTCTAACTTCAGTCTTTAATGATTTTCCACTAATTTGTCAGAAAATTACGATTTTATGAAAAATGGACCAAAAATATGAGGCAAAATCTGGACATTCTGTGACAATCTGTACAGTTGAGAGGTATGCATAAAACTTAAAAATATTATTATCAAGACAAAATGCAATCAAATATAAAGCCCTGAGTTTATCATCCAAATGATAAATAGCCTCAATTCCAAACTTATGTTCTATACCAGTGTATAAACTCACTGCATCAACTGTTAACAATACACATTCTGTTCCCATCTGAAACCCTGCAGCAAATGGGCAGTGTCTCTGATATCAGATAGCAACTTAAGAACAGTCTTGTTAAGAATATCACTAATAATTTTACCTAAGTTATAGAAAACTGTACCCCTACTAAAAACAATAGGTCTACTGGGGGGTTGACAGAGTCCTTATGAATTTTAGGCAAACAATAAAAATTAACTAACTGGGAAAATGTATTAAACAACTTTTTTCAACATCAGCATGGGTAGAATATCCAACCCATTGACCCTTATTTAACAATTATAAAAACAAATCCAACAAATGTTTATAAGCATAAAAAGAATTATACTCATAAACTAAAAAATCATTTAAATGAGGAAAACACGTGATAATACTTATGAGTATTCACCTTAACAATTTCTTTCCTTTGTCAGACTGTTTAATAATCAAATTAAAGTTTTTACTAAGATTTTTAAGTGTCTGACACTGTTCTTTACTCATATTTTATTCAATATATTTCCTATGAGTCTAAAACAGAACAAAACAAGCCATGAACCAAGTCACTATTTAGAGACATGAAAATGCTTTGATACATTTATTTACAAAGGACAGAAACAATTACTAGAGTTTGGAAGAATACTAGTAAGAAACAAGTAAGCATTTTGTGTAAAACTTTCATCCCAACAAGAATAAAATGACTCGAGAATCACAACTAGAATCAGAAATGGATTCCATGCTAATATTATTGTTAGAAATTTTAACATTAGAAAAAAGGTATAACAAATGAAGCTTTCTGCAAAGTTTAAAACAATCTAGTTTATATAACTGCTGAAGCACTGTATTTCAAATTTAAGACCAAAATTCAAAACAGATAACTCACAAAAAAGTGAAAAAACAGAAATATTAACAACCAGATTATCAGTAGAATCAGACTGAGAAGTGGAATGTTGGGATTCTGAAACAAAAGAAAGTTCAATATAAATTTCTAGGTGTTGAGCAGAAGAAACAGTTTTACCTTTATTTTTTTATTGTTCTGTGCTCAAATCCCCTCTTTTTCCCAAACTGATGAAAATTATTGGTGCCACTTTGGATGTCATTGCATGGAACAATACTGTTCCAAAAAGTCCTCTTTTATTAAAATTAGATGGCTGCTGTTACATTAGTACTATCCAAAGTTTGCATACTCATAGCTGCAGGAACATTATAGTGGAACTCCAAGAAGCGGCAGATACAGAAGAAGAAACCCCCACAAAAGACTCAGCTTCGCAATGATCCTGTCCACCTGACCTCATAACATGATGTTTATTGGCTGACCGATCTTTCCAAGATAAAATGCTCAATTACAGACATAATCACAGTTATCCCTTTCAAGTTTCCTTTTTTTTCCTACCTATTAAATCACCTTCAAACTTCTTAATTTTGGTTTGTAACTCATACAATTTAGTAGAAAAAACAGACTGTCCAAGTTCTGGTTTTAGTTGTGAGTGCAGGTTCTGATCATAGCATTGATTGAGCTCTGTTTGATGGCATTATGTTCAATCTGAACACAGACCCATTCCAAAACACACTAGTGAGCAACAACAATTCATCATTTAAAGAGCCTCAATTCATCAGCATTACTAATATCAAATGGGGCTGAAGGAGATTCATAAGTTCTGAGGCCTTGTGGTGTTAAATTAAGCTCCAAATTCTTCTGTAGTGTAATAAGGTTAAAGTGTACCTTAGTTTCTGAATATAAGCATTTTTCATGCTCCTGAAACAATTTTTAGTGCTCCACTGATAATTCTGAATGTCTCAAAGGAACTAAGGAAGCAAATAAATTGTTAAAACAGGCATCTTGCAGTTGTCTATATCCATGCAGAAAGTCATCAACAGTATCTTCTGAAATAATTTCAGTCACATGAACACCCACATTTTCATCCATACTGCAGTAGGTACAAAAAATATCATCAGTCTTACCTCATAAAATTCAAAGTGTCTCATTCATAATGGATGAATGAATACAATGAAACAACACTCCAAAAACAAGAAAAAGAAACAAAAACAATCTACATAAAATCATTTTATTCCCCTAGCCTGTGGCTGTTAAGCCTTCCAGGGAGGATAAAACTTATAAATAGTCACACACAATAAATAGCACAATCAATTAAACAAATAATTAAATGATTAATTAAGAAAAAATCCAATTGCAAACTTAGTTAAAATCAATAGGAATAAAAGTCTTAAACTTCAGTATAAAAACACTCTCTTAATATTGCAACCTATTTTTAACTAAAATTTAATTCCCAATTCTAAATATTACTTGTTCCAGAACAGCAACCATTAAATTAAATAAGTCATCCTTATGAAATTGATTGTAATGAACTGCCAAAGGGCTCTCTTTAACATTATTCCAAATGTTTCTAACATATTCCTTAATTTTAGTAGAAAATCTTCTCTTGGTCTCACCTATATAAAATAAATAACAAGGACACTCAATAGCATAAATGACTATACTACTGTTGCAATTAAATTCTCCTTTCACATCAAAATGCAAATTATTAATTTTATCAAAATCCTTACATTAAGGGTAATAAGAAAATTATTAAAGAAATGAAGAAAAGGGATAATAAAAATCCAGTCAAGGTTAATGATCAGTTTACAAAATATATGTCTAAAATAGATAAGATAAAATATTTAATTATCTTTACCAGTTTAAGTCAGTTACATATTGATATTTAGGTTTTATAAGCTTTTAGATACTTAAATGACATGTTAATAAGATTCCCCTTTTTAATATTTTTAAGGTAAGCCAATTTTATGAAATATATAATATGAGAAGGGAAGGCTTATAGTTAAGTGAATATGTGTTTTTTATATATAATCAAGGAAGGAATATGTAAAATTGTTAACTTCTAAGTGATATTAACTGTTTCTGAAATATTAAATAAAGCAGAACACTTAGGATATGATGGCAGTGTATTTACCCAGTTCAAACAAACCATACTACACAATTTTATTTAATTTATTAAGAATGAGATTTTATTCATTTATTTGCCTGTGATGTCATTTCCTCTTTTTTTATTTAAACAGAATAGATTTTTTAATCTTTATTTTCTGTAGAAGTTTTAATCCAGTAAAGAACAAATGTGGTTAAAATACCATTTTGCAGTGTGGTTTGTTTGAACTGGGCAAATACACTGCCATCGTATCCTAAAGGTTCTGCTTTATTTAGTGTATATTTTCCCTTGGTTCCTGTAGATTATATACATTTCTGGAATATTCATTTTGATTTGGTTATAAGGCTATTAGATATTTGTTGAGAGTATTTACATGACCAAAATTTGTGAAGAATGTCTGCATTATTTTCTCCACAAATATTGCAAGCACTGGTGGAATTGTAAAAAACCTAGCTTTTTTAGCAGATGTCCAGTATGCATTATTCAATGTCATAAACTGGGTAAACAAGAATTTTTAAAAATAATAAACTTTTGACTGTTTTAAATTAACAATTCAGCAATGTTATTCCAGTTACTTTCATTATTATATGGAGACCACACAGAAGAGAAAGGATATATATATTTAAATTTATTAGATACTGATAATTTATAAAATTTGAATAAAGCTTTATTTGGGTTTAATGTAGATAAAACTATTGTAAAAATGAATTTTAGGTAGATAATTTTGATTGTAGATTAATTTTATTTTAATGCAGTGAATGTTTTGATTTATAATGGGTAAATATCCTTCTAGCAGGGCCATTTTTTGTCTAATATTTTCTGCTGAGGTTGGGGGTTCTTATATAATGTCTCATATTTTGTTTTAATAGAGGAAACTGGTTTAAGTTGATAATTTGATTATGTGTTAAAGTTGATAATTTGATTATGTGTTAAAATATTGGCATTTAAATTGATTGGTTGCAGAAGCTTGAAGCAATCATCTGTATTTAGCTATATCATTAATTTTTGAAAAGCATATATCATTTCATAAAAGAATGTGTATTTTCAAACATTTTGCTTTAGTAATATTTAGCAAATGAATACAAATAATATTAAATGCTCTGGATATGTTTTGCTTGTTTGTAACAGATATTGGCCCAAACTGGGGCCCAGATGTTACTTGTAATTCTTAGATTGATAACAGTCCATAACTTTATGGCTCTGTTAATTAAATCATTTAATTAAAATCTGGTAGTCCAAATACCTCCCAATATTTTGGAAGATGTCATTCCATTTTACCGTGTTTGATTTTGACTGATTTTTGGAGACCATAGACATTTTGATAGGAATGACTGTGTATTTCTAATTAGCTTTGATGATAGATCTTGGGTTGATGATCTAAAATGAAATAGTATTCTCGGGAAGATATTAATTTTAATAATGGCTGTTTTAGTGAGGAATGCCAACTTCATATTCAACCATATTTGGATGCCAGATTGAATTTCAGACCATCATTCATTTAAGTTATGGTGAATATTAACTGTATTCTTGCTATTAAAAGTTAAACCTGGATATGTGCATGAATATTTAATTTTAATTTCTTCTAGTTTGGAATGGTCAGTAACATTATGGTTGTAATTTAATTGGAAGATAAGTGTTTAATCTGGATTCATTTTATAATTTGCAAATTCTAAAAAGGAATTGATTATAGTTTGTGTATGTCTGTATTTATATATCTTGATATCATCGGCGTATGCTCTTAAGGGGATTTTGACACCAAACAATTTCTGTATATTATAATATGATTTCTGAATAATATTAATGAAAAAGGAATTCTAGATAAAAGTTAAAATATATGGTGAAAGTGGCATCCTTGCCTTATACCATTTCATATGCATATGGGATAGGAAATTAGTTTATTAATAATTAATTGGAGTGCTGGGTTGCTATAAATGATTTATAAAGGTTTTAAGGAAGCCAAACATATCTAGTACTGAGAATAAAAAAATAATATTAACTCTGTTGAAGGCTTTTGAGGTGTCTATAGATGGAGCAAACCTGGAGTGCATAAAGTAAGCATTTGATCTGTAGTTTGCCTGTTTTTTAGAAAACCTGCTTGAAAAGGGGGTGATATAATTATAGGTAATATTATTTTCAGTCATTTGGACCACTTTCCACCCTGTTCTCTAGTCTGTTGGCTAATACAGATAATAACATTTTTAAATCAATGTTTAAAAATGCAGGTGGTCTGTATTTGGATAAATCTGCAGAGCCCTTATTCAATTTCATTACTGATATTGTTTTAGAGTGATTAAGATATCCATCTGAGATACTATACTGTAAAATAAATTCAAAGAGAAGATGATGGATTTTTGCTAAGATGGTCTGGGAACATTTATAAAATTCAGCAGAGTAACCAACAAGTCCAGGGGCTTTTCAGTGTTTTAGCAATTTAATATTATTTTGTATTTCTTTTAAGCAGATTGGTGCTGATAGAAGAGCTTTGTGTTCTTTAGTTTGTAATTAAATCTAAATAGGTGTTGTTTTTTTTTTTATGGATCCCTGACAGAAAACTTCAGATATTGTATAAATACTGGTTTTCCTAAAGGGGAAATACAACTTTTAATCAGCAAATAAAAGATATCAGTATTCTCAAAAGGGCAATATTTTCTGTGTGGAAGGGCTCCCCTATATTGACATATCTACCAGAAATAAAGCTTGAAGATGTTTAATAGGTTCATAAATTTCTACTAGGCTAACTGCCCTTGTGGGCCATTTTAAGCCTAGCCAGTTACCTCATGTAAGAATCAAACCCTTCGCCTTGTTTCTGTAAGGTAAATACCTTAACCATTATGCCAACTTCCCACCCAATAATGCTGCAGTAAAGCCTCATAGCTGTTTCCTCTCAAGGTGGCAAGAAAGTTCTGGAATTGCTTACACACTGAGTACTATTGAACCTCTAAGGTGCTAGCCATTAGTAGTCAGAGTGCTTTGTGAAGCTGGCCAGGTATTGTATTCTGAGGAGGATATAACCTATATAGCCAAAGTCTACTGCAGCAGTGAAGGATCCAAACATCTACTGTTATGTTAAGTGCAACTTACACAACTATACTTTCTGTTTAACTATGGCCCCAGCAGTTCCTGATGAGAATTTTTAAATGAGAAGGGGTGTTTTGGGAAAGTTTTGTTTTATTTATAGCATTCCTATTTTTTTTTTGTAAAATTTGGTAGTGAGGTTTGTTGGGCAGCCATTGCATTTTCTGGGGGTATGTCTTGTGTAGGCCTGAAAAGCTTATGATTTTGTCCATCAAGTCCTGCATGATGAGTCTCATCTGTCACTCTTTTTCCGTATTTCTTTGGATGTCACTAGTAAATGTGTAGGAGTAGGAAGATAACATTTAAAGGGTGGTTGTTGTAGAAGAAACTGGATATTATGTTGCAAGTGTCTTAGCAGCCTTCTACCTGTTTAAGGGAAGGCCTTCTCCCTAAGACAATTTCTAAGAAAATAAAATATGAGTAGCTGTATAAGAAACTTGAGAGGGAGAACCAGTGAGGTGCTACGAGGAAATAAATTGTCCTAAATGCATCTCACAGGCCTGATGACACAATATCCAATTTGTTTTCCAGTTATTGATTTTGGTGTCCAAGTCCACTGGCCTCCATTTCCACTTCTTGATGTTGTCACACAGGTAGTCATTAGCATTATTCACCTGTGCAGAGGTGTGCTACATATGCCTTGCCTTGCAAAGTTGAACATCTAACCTCAGGCTTTGCTTTCTTTAGAGGAACTATCTAATGTTCTAACTTTAAACAGGAAAGTAGATGGGTGTAGTCATTTGGATATGAACAAGCTCAAGCTTGTCATCTTGTTTGACTGTGCAGTTACCATGACATGGTTTAAATCCGCAGAGAGTACCCTGGCAGTGCAGGGCTACAGCGTTTTCCACACATTTATGCCAGCTACTGAACAGGCAAGGACTAAAGGTGGAAATATCTTATTTTACACCAATAACAAGCTCACCTCAATGCTGGTCAAACAGGGTTATGCGATTGAGCTTCTTCATGTCCAAATTACTACCGAATAATTCCTAAATGCTACAGGGTTAGCTGGTGTCACAAGTTTTATTTTTATGGTTTGATAATACCAATGAGGACATTACACTGGGTGTGTGTGTGCAGCATTCTTCCATGTTTGTGAGGACAAAATACAGTATGTTTTCAACCCTAGAGGATGTGTGGACTATCTGGTCCATGGTGTTTGTGATTACAAAGTTCAAGAATCTCAGGGCTTGCAAGTTTAGGGTCATGTATGATTCCCAGTTTATGTGGGGTAGTTAAAGTCACTCATGAATATGGTATTGGGTTGAATAGTGAGTGTCTCTAGCAAGTTTCAATTTGAGTTAAGGGATTCCAGAGTCATAGAGGGGGACATATAGCTTACAAGGATATGGTATAGGACTTTGCCTGTGGCAAACATACTATTATTAACAATCTGGCAAAAGTTCAAGCTCCCCAAACCATGAAAACACATCTGTCTGTGTGGAAGTGTTCACAGATACCCTATACAATCATGTTAATAGATGCATAAAGACAGCTGTGCTTATCAGGAGTAAGCTAAGAAGAAACTCAATAAACAAGCCAAGCTATACTTGTGGAATCCAACTACAAATAGTTTGTACAACAGAAATTAGAAAGTCATAGCAAAATTAAGAAATAAAATGTCCATTAGGATAAAAAATCTCATCAGTTTAAACAAACAGCTCAGAGGGCAAATCAAGTCTACCAAAGCCAATTCTAAGGTAAAAATAGCCTTCCAGGTAAAGGACAACATGAGGCTTTTTTAGCTATGTCTGTAACCTCAAAGGCTGTACACAGTATTTTGCAGAACTAATTTTAAATGAAGCCACCTACACAGAGCTGAAAGATATTGCAAATCTAATGGCTTTCAAATTCAGCTCCAGTTTTATCCCTCTTCTCCTGGTCACCCCTCAGGAAATACCATTGAATACAACTTGTCCAACTATCACTAGATAACAAGTCCTAAATGCACTCTCCAAGACCAAGAACACAAAATCTGTGGGTCCCAATAATATCCTAGGATGTTTCCTAAATAGTATGAAACATTACCTATCAGGACCACTGAAGTTACTATTTAACCATAGTCTGCAGTTAGGATTCATGCCACTTGAATGGAGAATTGCAATAGTCATCCCTCCATACATGGATGGGCCTTCTATGGAGCCTAGAAACTACAGACTCATAAGTCTGACTAGTCTCATAAACAAAGCCATGAAAAGAGTTACCATGGAAGTGACAAATAATGGCATTAAGAAACATCCATACACTAGATCCAACCCAGTTTTGTTTCATCAAGGACAGATCATGCCTACTGAACCCTGAAGACTTCTTTGAGAAGGTCATCAAGACAATGGATGAGGGCAAAATGGTGCATACTACCTACCTTGTCCTGACCAAAGCACTGGCTACAATACTCCACTGGCATTGAAAACAAATTCACAGAATTCGGCATAAACACCTATGTTACACCTTGGATAGACAGTTGGTTCTTAGAAAGAACTCAGGAAGTTAGGATAAGGAAGTCCACCTCCACAAAGAGGCTGATCACTAGCAGAGTCCCTCAGGGCTCTGTGCTGTGTCTGCTTCTTTTTGCATCTAGTTTTCAGAAGACAAAGCCAGTGTCAAGGGCCTCTGGATGACCAAGTTTGCAGATGATTGCAAACTGGGAGCAGTCATAGACTCCCCCAAAACTCTAATATCCTCCAGGAAGGGATAACACGTTCAAAAAAAATGGTCATATTCTTTCATTGATAACACACCCCTAAGAGTAAACCCTGTAGCTGGGCATTTGGGGACATTTGTAGACAATAACCTGGCTTTTGACCAACATGTGACAAAGGTAGTGAGGAAATCATTCTATGTTGCTCAGCTTGTGAGAAATGCTACTCAGCTTGTAAGAAAGGATATAGCATTTAGGCTCAGGGAAGTAATCTTTCCACTTTATTCAGTCCACATCAGTCCAATAATTTGAGTAAAATGCCCCCTTTGGTATGTACCTGACTAGCCATATGCAACAACTGGAATGTCCACAGAAGGTAAAAGGTAATGGTGCAAAAAGGCAAAACTGTGAACGCAAATCCTGTCGGCTTTAAAGCATCGACATGTAGTTTGTGGTCGCAGTTTTGAGTGTCAGTGTTTTTAATTGGATCGCACTACAGTGTGGATCAGGAAAATTACACTTTTCCTCACTGTAGTGCAATCTTGGTGTTAGAATATATAATTAGCAGGGGGGTGTGGGGGTGCAGGAGGGCTTGTCCCCCTGAAAAACAGTAGACTTGTGTATGGCTGTTTTCTGGTGCTTTTTTCTGGATGGAGAGTGGTCTATTGCATGTCGAATGTCGATTTTTCCTTCTGAAAAAAAATATTTCCCATGCATTGGCTCCTTGAGTTGGTTAAACATATTACAAGATGGATACCTGTCACATTACAGAGATTACTCATTTTTCAATGAGAAGGATGACTTAAATTGCACACTCCCATAATTCAAAGGAGTTTTGTTTTATCTGGAATCTCACAGAACATTGTCTTCTTGGCTATTTTCATGGAAAGAAGTCTTGGTTAGTAAAGATATACTTCTATCTTCATAGACTAGCGATCCCTAAACCCATGGCACTGCACCTGGTATTTGAAGCCTTTGACACCTTCACAGCTGCTTCCCTGCAAATGTACTATACCACTCATCTGTCCAGATTTTTGCAGAATGTCCAGAATTTTGTCTATTATTTTTGGTCTGTTCCTCATAAAATGTATGTTTTTTTAGCAAATAAATGAAGATTTAAGTCACAAAATAATAGCACAGAGTTGAGTTTCAGACTTTATATCCTTCAGAAAATTCATGCTAACAGAATTATAAGGGCCGTATTTAAAATATGTCATTTTTGGGACTTTACCCCCTCATTATTTTAGGCTTTGTCCAGATTTCTTATGTGAAGAAGATGAGATATATGAAGTGGATTGCCTCCTTCCTGTACTTAAAAAGCCAGACACGTTCTGTAATGTCCATCACTCCTACATATTATTTTATTAGAATGCTGAATTTGGTTACCAAGCCCCTTTATTTTCCAAATGACACAGAAGGCAGAGTTCTCAACACCTTCTGCAAAAATGTGTACATGTCAGCTACTTTAGCGTTCAGGGCAATAAATTTAGCAAATGCATATAAATGTGAAGCAGGTATTTTAATGCATATTGAAGACTTGTATTCAAAATCCTAGATTAGTTGCTTAAATACCAGATAATGAAGCTTATCTGGCCCTCCCAGGGAGTGAGAAGCATATGACTGTGTGGTTATGATGCCGTGGATACAGTTTTTAGAGCTATGGATTTTGTTGTTGGGTGCAGTGTTTGGCTTAGGGTTTAGGCATTACCTGGCATCATTGATTAAACTATTGAACATCCCTTTAAACAGAAATTTTCATTTCATTGTATTGTTCACTCTATTCTCTAGTACAATAGCAGGGGTACCACTCTAGGGTGGAGGGCTTTTAGACTCCAAAGCTAAGGACCATCAGATGAAAACTGAGATGCCAGTGAAGTAGGTTTGAAGGGAGAAAAGGACAAACATCAAAGCTGTCAGGAAGTGGACCTGCCCCTCCATTAGAACACATCTGGCTCAAAGTCCTCCTCCCACCACTTTTTTTTTTTGCAGCAGGCCAGCTGTTTGGGATCTTGGTCACTTCCAGCATGCTTGGACATGTAACTACAGATTAGTTCTAAGTGTAAAAGTGTATAGGACTAGAGTCACATTATCATTTTTGAGAATGCTTCTGTAACAGAGGAGCAGCTGCAGCTTCCCTGACCTTACTTCACTAATTTGCTAGGCCAAGGGGGACTAAAACTCCTTCCAGAGTGAGAAGGTTAGGTTTTTATACACACTTCTTTCAGCTGTTGATAGGAGCTGAGTTTTAAATGTATAAAAGCTCTACCTTTTTAGTCATGCCCAGATTAAAAACCCTAACCCTGCAGTCACTAGTCCTTTTGCTCCTCCAAAATGCTTTTCTGGTCACATTTGATCTAAAGATGAGTACACGTATGTCCCAATTCCCGGGCACAAAAAATCCTGAGGGTCAGAGTCATTCCCCATTATTGGCATTTATTTCCTTGCCCACTGGGCTCTCTGATGTACCTTGAGTATTTACAAAATACCTGAGATTGGCAGTAGCTGTCCTAAAGATGATATGGGTCTTTATATACCTGTATCTGGTTATCTGTCTAGGCCTAGAGAGCAGGTGAATACCAGATAGCCTAAAGGTTACCAAGGATTGCCTCAAGCATTTGAGGTTCTCTTCAAAACCTCTCCAGTAGCCTCTCTCCCTGAAGATTTTCCTGGGGGCCACTCTGAACACAGAAGAGTGCAGAGTGTACTTCCCTTGGATAAGTCCCAGTCCCTTCAGATGTTTTTGCAGTAGGCCAGCAGTAACCACATGACACTCAAGCACTCTGAATTTGCTAGGGTGTGTGATGTCTGCTGTTTTGATGGTACCTTTAATATCCAGGTTGCATATGAGGAAAACAGTATTTCTCTGAGTAGCCTGTAACAAGTAATCACAACCCCTGCAAATTGTGCTTCCATGTGCATTTAATAAGTCTTTTTTATGATAGATAGAACAAGTACTGAGGAGCAGGGCAAGACCTTTTTTTCCAACCTGAACTGATCTATATCCTGATTTCTTGACTGACTATGCTTGGAATTTTGTTTGGTGGTGGGGGGCATTTCTATTTGGGGGTCAGGGCTTAGTCTTCCACCTAGGAAAAAAGTGCACAGTGGCTTGAAGGAGACTTTGACAGTATTCTTGTCCCCTCAAAGCTTTCAAAAAACATTGTAGACAGACTGTCCTTCAGATCATCATGGGCAGCAGGACAGTAATATGAGTAATATAGCATGCAAACAGGTGGGGCAGGGTTCAGATTCTATCCACTGTGTATAATGGCCTTGAAGGAGTGCAGGTTACTATCCTAGTCCATTCTGGTACTTGAAGCTTTGTACGTACCGTTCCCTGCAACATTACTGCAGCCTGAACAAGGTAATGAGGGAAAACCACAAAAATAAAAAAAATGTATGTATTCTAGCAGCTGGTGACCACAAGGAGGTTCCCAGAGGTAGCTGCCTCCTAGACAAATTACTAGTCCCTGCTTTTTACTATTTAAGACTCCTTTGTAAAGAAGCAGGGAGGATGGATGACTTCACCTTTAAGTGGTGACACTATTTCCTGCATAACATCTTAAGATGGTGAATGTGTGCAAGAAATAACACATCATTATCCTGTTAATGCCACTGTAGCCCAGGCAGCAGTGGTTTTGATGGTGGCACAGCAAACCACTGTATTGCCTTTTGCAGTGGCTTGACATACTAACAAAGAAAATGGATGTCCTGAAGAGGCTCAGGCTGATGGCTTGGAAGATTTCAGTGATTCCTTTCTGGTACTTTTCAGTCAGGACATGCAGATAGTTATGAAAGAGGCCAAGAAGAAGGGAACTGGAACTGGCAAAGTGGAAAACATTTTGAATTTTTGATGAAACAAACAGACCAAAATATATATATATATATATATATATATATATATATATATATATATATATATATATATATATATATATATATATATTCACTTCCCCTAAAACTCATTTTACTGAGAATTAGTACTGGCAGTGTCTGTAAGGCAAGGAAAAGGAATATGTCCTTTTCCCCACTGTAGTACAACCTTGAAGTTAGTATATATAGTTATTGGGGGTGGAGGGCAGAGCCCTACACCTAGTTTGGTTTTACTGAACAATATAAAACCAAAAGCAGAGCATATAAAATCAAACTAGGTGGGGGGCTGTGCCCCCACCCCCCCTAACTGTATAAACTAACTCCAGGGTCACACTACAGTGGGGAAAAGGACATATTCCTTTTACTTACCGTACAGTCTAAACATGAAACTGCACTCATTGCAAGCATTCTTAACCGTGGAAGATACTGACATTTGTTTAGTCACAGAAACCTGGTTCAAAGATGTGGAGAGCACCCCAACCATACCAGGCTACCCATCCAATCATACATTCAGACCCCAAACCATGGGCAGCAAAGCAAAAGGAGGTGGAGTTGCAATATATATATATATATATATATATATATAAGACATACACACATCCAGGCTTGTCAAACACTATGAGGCACAGGAAACACTCCAGGTGCAGTTAACAACTGACAAGACCACTATTCAAATCATAGCTAGCTATAGGCCTCCAACTTTGACTCAAGATGCCCACTCCACCTATCTGGACCTCTTTGAATCTATCAAGATTCTACCCTTTACCTTGATCCTGGGTGACTTTAACTATCCAACCATAGTTTGGAAGAAATACTCATGCCAAAACACAAATGCCCAGAGATTCCTTGATTTCATCAATGCAAATGCCATGGACCAGTTGGTTGACATCATCACAAGAGGTGAAAATATCTTGGACGTGGTATTAACCAACATGAGCAACCACTGCAACATTCCTACAGTGTCATCATCCCTGGTAAGATCTGACCACAAAGTGGTGACTTTCGAAGTCACCATCTCCTTCAACCCCCCCCCCCCCCTCCAGCTAGGTCAAACAAAAAAGATTCACCATAGCTGATTACAACCTCCTGAGGGAAGTTATAAACAATTTCACAGCCCCCTCCCCCTCTATAGGAACCTGTACATATGTCCAAACCTACACCAAAGTACTATATGAGCATTTATATAGCTGCATGGAATCAGGGATACCCAACAGGACGGAATTCTCCTCCTCAAGGAAGGGTAAACCTGTCTGGTGGACATCTGCAATAAATAAACTCTATAATAAAAGGAAAAAGGTTGCTGTCCAGGACCAAGAAGGAGCAAGTGCCTAAATGGAAACAATTTCTCCTTAGCCTGAACAAGCAAATAAGAACACTAGTGAAATCCTCCAAAGCAAACTTTGAGTCCAAACTGGCCACATCTACTAAAGACAATCATAAGGCATTCTTCATATATGTCTGCAATCTCAAAGGAAGCATCCAGATCTGCTCAGAACTGGTGATTAAGGACACCACATACACAAATGCTGTGGATATAGCCAACCTGCTGGCAGACAGATTCAGTGAAACTTTCACCCCTCTATCCCCCCATCAGTAAATCAGGACATCCCCAGTACCTACCCCCATCCCCTTATCTCTAGAGAGCAAGTCATCACCACCCTCTCAAAGACAAAAAATACAACCTCCATGGGACCTGATAGCATTCCAGGCTGTATCCTACATAAACTCAGGCATAAACTTGCAGCACCATTAGGCACCCTATTCAACAAAATCCTGAGTACTGGCTTCATCCCAGCCGAGTGGAGAGCAGTCACTGTTATCCCTTTGCACAAAGGTGGAGCACCCACCACTGATCCAGGAAATTATAGACCCATCCACCTAATTATCCTGATCTGCAAGGCCATGGAGTGGAGTATTATGGACCTCATTAATAGGGGCATTGGCAACCTCCAAACACTCAATCCTACACAGTTTGGTTTAATCAAGGGGAGGTCATGCCTGTTAAATTTGGTCGACTTCTTTGAGACAGTCACCAAAGCCATGGACTAGGTGAAGACAGTGCACACCACCTACCTTGACCTGGCCAAAGCCTTCATTACTATTCCCCACTCTGGTATAATAGATAAACTCTCTCTCAACTAGGCATTAGTCCATTAACAGATGGGTAGCAAACTGGCTCACTGATAGAACCCACCTAGTGAAAATAGGTGAAGCCACCTCAAGCTGTAGATCTGTAACAAGTGGTGTACCCCAGAGATCGGTCTTGGGGCCTCTGTTGTTTGGGATATACTTTTCTGAGGTGCAGGCCAAAGCCAGTGGGCTATGGCTGACCAAGTCTGCAGATGACTGCAAGCTGGGTTCTGTCATCAATTCCCCTAGTGATGTGGACATCCTCTAAGAGGGCCTCACCCAAACAAATGACTGGTGCCAGAAACATGGCCTCAAATTGAATGGCAAAAAATGCATAATCATCCCCTTTGGGGAGAGTGATGTCCCCACAAATTATCACATTAATAATGAGGTCCTAAGCATGGAATCAGTCGTGGCAGACTTGAGCACCCAGGCTGATAGCAAACTGACTTTTGACCACCATATTGCCTGCATGGTATGGAGAGCTTTCTACATGGCCCACGTCATTAGTAAGGGTATCTCATTCGGGGACAAGGTGGTCATAACATCTGTGTATTCTTCCCTTATAAGACCCATTATTGAGGACAATGCCCCTTTTGGCATGTACCTCACAAAGCACATACAGCAGCTGGAGAGACCACAGAGTTTCCTCACCAGGAGAATCCAGGACCTCAAACATCTACCCTACACAGATAAGCTAAAGGCCCTGCCCATCTACTTAGTCTCCTACCGACTCCTCAGAGTTGACCTCTGTCTGGCATACAAAGCAATCTCAGAACCTGCCTTGATGGGACAGTGGCATATCTGCAAGTCAAGCTCCACTCGAGTAACCCACACATGTGACCTCAGCCTGGTCTGTGACATCAGTAGGACCAGGTTGAGGTCACTCGTGTGGGTTACTCGAGTGGAGCAAGAGTGACCTCAACCTGGTCTGTGACATCAATAGGACTTGTTGGCAGAACAGATTTGTGTCCCAGAGACTCCCCCTTTTGTGGAATAGGCTCCCTCTCCACATCAAGTAGATTACCTCATTAACCTTTTTTTAAGCGCAACCTGGATAACTGGATGGGGAACAGAAAATACACCCTTGGGATTTCACCAGTGTCCCTGCTGGACAGTGGCATAGAGTGATGACTTATTGGAACATGGACTTCATCCTTGGCTATGCTTGTAAGGGCCTCAGGGCCAATAGCCTAGTAACTTTCTATGATCCTATGATATATATATAAATATATATATATATATATATATATATATATATATATATATATATATATATATATATATATATATATATATATATATATATATATATATGTACACACACACACACACACACACACACACACACACACACATATATATGTATGTGTGTGTGCGTATGTACATAAATACCCCAGCACCCAGGAAGAGAACAAAAAAAAAAACAATGTTTCTTAATAAGGGCACACTCCAAAAACATCACACAAACTAAGTTTTCCTCCTCAAGGGAAGAGCCTCTTCATTGCTACTTATACTATATGATACAGCCACTTTTATAAACTTTCCGTCAGGAAAATTGAAAACTTTATATGAATAATATAAAGCTTATCCCAATAAATTCATGAAAATCATCAACTACTTAAAAAAACATTAGCAATTAATGAAAAACTGTGAACATTTATTAAATAATTTAAATAGTGAAAGCAAAAGCCCCATACATATATAAATAGTACCACCCAGTGCTAGAAATATATTTTGCATCCTACCCGAATATGTAAACAGCTTCATACAATTCAGTAAGAGACATTCACTCATTCAAACTGTACTATCACCATATAAAAACAGTTTATTTTAAATATGTATTCTCTAAATAAACAGGGATCTAAACATAATTTATTGCAAAGTATATTCTTTCAGATCATGTAATTTAAACCAGTAGCATCCCAAATTAAAAATCTGTATTTTTCTTTTATGTGTATAAAGTGTAGTTTATCATTTTTGTTTGGTTAATTAAAATTTGCCCTGTCATCATCATCATCATCAACAACCCCCTTTTTCCCATTTTTTACATAAGGTCAGGATGCCATATTAACTGTTGCCATTTCTCTCTCGATTCAGTGCCACACTCCTGCCTTCTTTGACATTCATGCCTGACTGTCATAGATTTTCTGTCACACAATCCATCCCCTCTTTGCTGGACACCCTTGTTTTCTCTTGCTTTTTTCCTGTTTGGCCCAAATCTTCCTTACCAGATTGTCTTCTGCTTTTCTGCACATGTGCCCAAACTACCTTAATCTGTTCTATTTGATCTTTTCTATAATTGGAGCTACTTTGGCTTCTGCTCATATGTCCTCATTTCTTCTTCTGGCCCACAGTGTGCATCCTACCACCCATCTCAGGCACTTCATTTCCATCACCTCTAGCTTCCTCATCTGCTCTGCCTTTGTTGCCAAGGTTACTGTACCACACAGTAGTACTGGTTGCACCACTGTTTTGTACACCTTACTTTTCAGCTTCTTTGGCATTCTTCTGTCATACACTACACCTGACATTCTACACCAGTTGGCTGCAGACCCTCTGATTCTAGCTTTGACCTTTTCATTCAGACACACAGACTTCTCTTCTCCTCAACCACTCCTACCAGATACTTGAAGCTGTTAATCTGTTCCACTATCTTCCCTTCTATCTCAGTTCTCAGCTTCTTCTGATTTTCATAATTTGTTGCCATTACAGTGGTCTTTTCTATACTCAGTTTCATCCTATGTGCCTTTGGTTATGCATTCCATTCCCCTATCCTTTGCTGAAGTTCTTGCTCAGAGTCTGCCTGTAATACCACATCATCTGCATACAGCAGCTTTGTTGATCTGTCCCTTCTGACCTGTTTACTAATGTTTACTACTGTAGTCCATCACCAGTATGAACAGCAGTGGGCTCAGAGCTGAACCCTGGTGCATACCTACTTCCACTGAGAACCCCTCTGTGAGACCAAACTCTATTCATTCTTGAGTCACTGGGTCCTTGTACATAGTTTGCACTAATTCTACCAATGTTTCTGGGACTTCAAACTACAGCAGGATTGCCTAAATCACCCTATCAATTCTCACAAAACTAAATAACACTTCCTTATGGAGCTTTGTGTGTCTTACTACCTCACTAAGCTCCATTAAGCATCTTAAATTGTTAATATGGACAGAAAGACATTATTTAAAAGGACCCAATGTCTCTCTCACATAGAAAGCCCCACTTTTACAAGTGGCCAAATATATCACCCATTCTGTAAAATATGTAATGAATTTATATATTTTAAAAACTTTATAAGTATTGACTGAAGAAAAAGACTTGTTTTTTGTAATATGTTTGCAAAATATACAATTACCACAGGGAGAAGCAACCAACTGATTTTTGTCCCCAAAATGCCTTGGAATGTTAATATAAGGATTTTTAAGTTAGACAAATGATTCCCAATAGTTTTTACATGAATAAATACATTTTTGTGATATTAAAGAACTTGTCGTCATGTAATTAGACCAATATTTGTCTATAATTCTTTTGATCTTTCAGTAAATTATTACCATAAATGTTGACAAGTCTAAATGGTACAAAATCATCAGCCTTCTTCTTTTCCTTATATTGTAACAAACTTGATCTAGCCAAAGCATCAGCTTTATTTCTAGCCTTTATAACATTACTATATGTGTAAACTCTCTTAAGGAACATGTTGTCAATCTTCTTATGTGCATTAAGAAGACGTTGAGGCTTGGGTGTTCGTTTAAGTAGTTTATTGTATACAAATACATCAGGATGAATGTCAAGAACATTAAACTTAAATGAACTGTCTGAGAGACTACATACTTGCATGCTCTCACTCTGGCTGTTCACTCAAAATGGCACTTTTGCTTGTACTTCGTCAGTACTTACATGCATGTGCTGATTCACTGGAAAGCTTCTTAAAGGTATATCACACACACTGATCTAAATCCTCCCTCTTTACTGAGCTGTCTCATATAAATAACAACACTTGAATAGGCATGCAATTATACAGACAATAAAGATAAACAACAGTCATATCTAGTTTGCTGTGTATCTGGAACTAGGTTTCGAGATGCAACCTGATCTCGTGACATAATAGTTAGGACTGTGTTTAGCAACAGGGAAGTCACTGGGGAATATTCTGCTTGATGAGTCTCAGAAATTTTCTCAGGAACGAGGATTGCTGATAGAATGTCCTCTGGAACTGTAACACTGGACAAGTCACTCTGAGAACTAGAGTCTTTTGTCACAGACAAGATGCTGCAACACTGGTTCAGACACTGGTAACAAATACTTCTGATTTCATCTGAATTCCACTCCTTGTGATTCCACAATGTACGATCTTGAGTCTTGACACAAACTTTTCACAAATCCAATGTGATCAAAACCTTTTGACGTCTGCATCTTAACTATCTCCCTTTTTTTGTAAAGAACAGAGCAGTTTGCTGGTTTTATCATAGTAAGATTTCTGGGACAAATACTTTTTCAACTGTTGGACTGTTACTCCTTTGTTACTTTTGGCACTTGAAACCAATAAATTACTGCTGACTGGTAGTGTGGTTCTTTGGTTTGTCTCGACATAAGTATCTGGGTAGGTGAACCAAGATGTTTATCATGAGAAATGTTTCTGAGATTTAACAAGTTGAGCAAAACTTTGGTGATGTCATGTCTGGATTTCTGTAACAGCTGTTTTGCATTTCGAACTGCACATTCAGCCAAGCCATTTGACTGAGGGTATTCAGGACTACTCGTAATATGAACAAAGTCCCACTTTTCTGCAAATCTTTTGAACTGCTGACTAGTAAAATGTGCAGCATTGTCAGAAGTAACTGTGCAGACTACCATGGACAGAAACATGTCGCTTCATCTTAGTAATGACAGTACTGGAAGTTAGGATGGGAAGTAGGTCAGTCTCGAATCAGTTTGAATAAGAGTCTATTAACACTTCCACTCAAAGATATCTGTGGCTACTGTTGACCAAGTTAGTTCAGGAATCTGGCTTAACTGAAGTGGTTCTTTCTGTTGATGCAGCTTTGTACTATTACATACCGAACAAGATGAAAGTACTTTCTCAATATCTCTTGATAGAGGGTCATAGAAGGTCAAAATACTAGACCTCTCGCCCTTCTTTTGGTAAAATCAGTTCCTGGGTGGCCACAATGCAAGCTCTTGATATATTCTTGTTGCAAGAACTGTGGAACAATAGTTTTAGGACCTTTCATGATGATACCATTGTCTGACCAAATTTCATCTCTGTATGAAAAATAAGGTTGCACTTCTACTGGTAAGCAAGATTGCTTTGAAGGCCATCCTCGACTGATAAAGAGGTTTAGCTACTGAAGAACTGGATCTGAAACTGTGTGAGTTCTAAGCTCATCAAGATGTGTGGAAGAAGTTCTGTGTTTTTTTTCTGGATGATCTGGATAAGGTATCAGCAAGATAAAGAAGTTTGCCTTTTGTGTAAACAAGATTGAAACTGTACTTCTGCAATTTGAGCATTATGCATTGCAGTCCAACTGGAGGTGTATGCATAGGCTTTCTCAAAATAGCAACTAGAGGTTGGTGGTGGTCAGTTAATCTGATATAGTTGACAATAATATAAATATGGGAACTTTGAACAAGCAAAACACACAATCAAAAAATCTGGGCATATTGCATCTTGGTTTGGGTAAGAGTTCTCAATGCATAGGCTGCTGGTCTACCCTCTTGAAGAATGACTGCACCTAGACCAAACTGAGAAGCATCACAGGAAAGAGTAACTGGTTTGTGAACATCATAGTAGCTGAGAATTGGTGGGTTAGCAATTTTCTGTTTCAAGACATTGAATACTCTTTCGTGCTGTTCTGACCATGACTAAATTACATCTTTGCGTGTCAGCTGTCATAATGGTGCTGAAAGTTGGCTTAAATCTGAAATTAACTTGCCTAGATAGTTGACCATGCCAAGAAAATGTTGTAGGGCTTGAACATTGTCTGGAGTTGGCATGTTGAGAATTGCTCTTTGCTTGGAAGGATCTGGTTGTAAGCATGAACTACTAAACAAATGACCAACATAATTAACCTCTCATAGCCTGAACTTGCACTTCTGAGGACTCAGCTTAAGATTCACTTCACGTGCTCTTTCCAGAACTTTCTTGAGGTTTCTCTCATGTACGACTTTATCATTGCCTCCTACTAGAATATCATCTACTATAATAGCACATGGATAGCCCAAAACAAATTGCTCCATTGCACACTGAAAACCTTCACTGGCAGAATGTATTCCAAATGGCATTCTCAGAAATCTGTATCTTCCAAATGGTGTATTGAATGTGGTTAACAATGAAGATTTTCTGTCAAGCAGAATTTGCCAATATGATCTCCTTGCATCTAAGACAGGAAAAACAGTGGCATTTGGTATTAAGGCAGCAACCTCTTTGACTGTGCGTATTGGATGATGTGGCCTTTTTAATGCTTTTTTCAGATATCTTGGATCAACACATATTCTAATATCATCTAAGCTTTTCTTATGAGGTACTCTCATGGATGATACCAATTCAGTAGGTTCTTACACAGGGCAAATTACTCCTAACTGCACCATTTTGTCTAGCTCAGCTTTGACTCTGATCTGCTTGCTACTGGAACTTTCCGTGCTGGTCTGACAACTGGGCTGACCTCTGAGTCTAACTTCATGGAGTACACAACTGGTAGTTTGCCTAGTTTGTCTGCAAAAATATCAGCATACTCAGGAAAAAATAGCTTGGGCAAAATCTGAGCTGTTGTCATGCAGGCTTACATGGTGAACTTCTTTATTAAATGAAAGCAGTCCCATTTTCAAACTGACTCTTGAGGTCTAATAGTGACTACATGTGTCTCTTGACTACAAAAAATTGCATGTCATAGCTGTTCCCAGCAGAGTAACATGAAAGCACTGCTGAGCCTTCAGTTTGAATCTCTTCACCACCATGAGCAACAAGCTTCACACACTTTGTCAAATTAAGTTGTTATGCAGCTTTTACTCAAGCAAATGTTTCTGCTGACATAACATTGCACTTTCAGCCAGTATCTACTTTGTGCTCTATGGGACTCCCATTAATCCAAACAGTACAAAAGATCTCATTCTTTGCCCACAGATCTACAGTTTTAACTGTTTCACCAAGCACAGACACACCATCAACATAAAAAGTAGGGTTGCAGCTTTCTAATTGATCAACTTGCCTCTTGGAATGCCCTCTTTTAATAAAAAATATGCCTTATTTGATTTACAAAACCTTTTGAAATTATTCCACTTATTGCAAGAATGACACTGCTGACCAAAAGCTAAGCACTTTTCTCTTTTGGGTTCATGATTTCCACCACAATTACGACAGCTGACCATGAAGCTGGGTGGGGGCACATGTTCTGACTTTGCTTACTCACCCTTATGCTTCACAAAGCATGCTCTGTAATTTGCTGGAAAGACTCGATGTTTCCCAGGGACTTTTACAGGACCTGGAATAGCTGCCATGTGCTGGGGCCTGTTTCTTTTAACCACGTGCTGCATACTATCTACATGAGCTTTGTCACTGTGCCTTCTATAGCTATTCTCATTTGCAAGCATATTTGTGTGCCTTTCTGTAAGCTCATATATCTGACAAATCTCAATGGCCTTATTTAACATTAAATCACTGTCTCAAAGCAAAATCATTCTCACTGTGTCATTATTAATACCACACACAAGCCTATCTTTTATCAACTCACCTCTCAAATCATCAAATCTGCACATTTAGCCTCATTTCTCAAGTCAGTTATATATGCTGCAAAAGTTTCATCAGGCTTTTGATCCCTTGTGTAAAATAAGTATCTTTCCATTGTAATATTCATTGGGACTTACACATTTCTCTTACATTTTAAACATTCAGGGTCTTCCCTTGTTTTAGCTAGTACCACTATATGGTAGTCTTCCCCCTCCCCTGCAAACACAGCAGGTGCATACACAAATGAATGCTCTCTTTCAATGGCCTTTGAAGCAGCTAATTTAAGCAGAATAAATGCTTTTCTACACGTGTCTTTGTCAGCAAAAGCAGCCTGTATGAAAATATTGTATTCTTGCTCAAACACTCTCCAATTTTCTGCAATAGTGTTATCAAAGACAAGCGGTGTGGGTCTGTGAAAACCTTCTGCCATGCCTACAGATTATAGTAAAACACAAAGCAAAATTGGCCCTTGTAATTATGTATGAACATTCACACACACCAGGTACTTGTAATAATAATCAGATGCACAATAAACGCTTTGAAATACTGTACTCTGGGACATATGCCTTGAAAAAACTGTACTTTGCAAAATATTCCTTGAAACAACTTTACTTTGTGAAATTACTGCACTGTAATACTGTACAGACTTGCAAACACTTTGCACACTTCAGATATTTTGAATAGCTTTTGTCAAAGGAAAAACAACTTCAAAAAGATCAACACACGGCAGGTTCAGGTTAAGGCACTTTAATCTTGCATCAAGGAGACAAAAACGTGCTAATACAGAGTTTGTCTAACTAGAATCAGGAAGTGAAGCCATTCTTTATATACATTTTACAAGACATTGCCTACTAAGCTGTGAATAAATCATCACAGTTCTTACAATTATTTCATAGCAGCTGTTTTTGTCCATGATTTTCAGCTGACATTATCAAGTCTAAAAAAAAAAAGAAAACAACAAACAACGGGAAAAAAACCCGTTGATACAATACAACTTCATCATATGATGTTACCATTCAAGGTACTATCATCTGCCAAGCACAAAAGCAAGCACACATTATAGTTCATTCTTCAAGCAGTTCTCTTCAATCAGTCTTCTCTTTCTTTTTCTTGTGTTTCATAACATCAACACACACGAACAACAGACAGATGTTCAAGTTCAATAACATTATAGAAAAAACAGTTTTGTTCTATTCTTTTTTTCTTCTCTCCATTTTAAATGTGATAACTTAACCCTCATGCCCTGTAAGTCTTCTAAGAATTTTCTTAAAAAAAATATTTGGATGGGGAATTCTCAGTAGCTTCCCCCTGATTCTCTCCGTGTCCATGGTCTATATATACCAAGAGTTGGGTCCTCCTGCCTGAATTTGGGTACTTTTCATGAGCCGACATATTTTCTTCTCTCATAGCTTGTAAATTTTTTTCATTTGATATAACTCCTTCGTCTCCCTTCCTCGACGGTTTCTCTGTCAGACGTGACTCTCTCAAACGGGACTCTTTGTCTTGAGACAGTGGGTGGCATAGCGAGGTGGACGGAGGGACCTACCGCCTATATCGGGCTGAGGGTGGTAAGGGGGTGGAGGGTGGAGGGGCTGATTTACTAGATTATTGTTTTTTTCTCTTGAAATATTTTTTTTTGTTTATACTTTTGTTTCTACGGTTTGCTTCCCCTCAATCCACCTTGTGGTGCCTGAAAATGCCTAATGACGCCTTTTTTTACCTGATTTTAAGTTTTTTTTAGATTTTTTGTTAAAGTTTAATAAGATTTTTTTCTCTAATTTGCCATCAAATTATTTATTATTAACCATTTTGTAGTACCACTCTGTGTTTGCATACTTCTTGGCATATATCTTTGCATTTCAGTTAACGCTTCAGTCTTGGGAACTTTTTTGCAACTTTTTTTCTTTATTTCCCTGACTGTTTAAAATGTTACGTAACCCTTTCTTATTTTACTTACGTTTTTTTCTTTTTTATTCTTTATCTAGAATAACTGCCTTACCTATTCTGTTTCTTTACCTATACTGATCTCTGAATCTTCCCTGACCTGACTCTTCCAAGTACAATCTCCCCTGATCAGACAACAACTGACAGACAATCTAAATCGAAAAAAAAAAACTAACCACCTAACCTGAGCTAGTCATGGACCTGAGGCCTGGTTCGAGGAAACTGCTAACTCATCCTCCAGTCACAGATCAGAACAGCAGCTCAGAGCTGCTGGCGGGCACAACAGTCTCGAGGTGCCCAGAGCAGAAGAAGAAGAACCAATGTGGTCTCTTCCGTGCGGTTTCATGCCACCTGGCTGACCTGAGATCTGAGGAGAGAATCCGAGCTCTCCGTCCCAAGTTGTTAAAACAAGGAAAAAAAAAACTTTGACACACACACAGCAGGTTCAGGTTAACTAATTAACTTTTTTGGTGACAAAACGAAAATACAAACGCTAAGAGTTTGGAAAATCTAACTAGAGTTGTAGGAAGTGAATACATTTCTTACAAGACCTCTTATGCCTAATAAGACTAAGCTGACAGCAAGTTTCACAAGTTCTATTTCATATATTATCCAGCAGCTGTGTTTCCATGATTTCTAAGTCTATCAAGTCAAGAAAATAAAAAAAAAGAAAATGAAAAAACCATGTGGTCACAGAGACCACTTCTCACTATTACAACTATACACTTCAATGATATACTATTTCAATTCGAGCACAAGCAAGCTTTTCTTAAGCAAAGCGGCACACACAGATTATAGTTCATTTCTTTTTCTAGCTTCTTGTTCAACTGTATCTTCTAACTTCTCTGAGCATTGTTCAGTCTTCATAACACTAACAGAGCTGATTGTTCAAGTTCAATATTCCATAGAAAAAGTAATTGTTCCTATCTCAATCACCTGCCTCTAGGAAAGCCTGTCAGTAAATTCAGTTTAATGCAAAATATACTAGGCATAGAGCTAGCAAAGCATGTGCAAATACATACAAATTCAGAATATAAAATAAGCATAAAAGCAATAAATAAATAAAAATAAAATTAACCTTTTAACATTAATAGAATGAAATGTGTTAACAACAGCTTTAGTTAAGAAAAAGTAGCATAGCAAAAAAATGTGGTCGTTTACCCTTTTTTTTTGTACATTTTATGTGATTCGGATATTGTTTCAACATTTTTCATAATTATTTTATATATTTTTATCAATATGTTACAGTTTCTGACATTCTGTTTAATAAGAAATTTGTTTTGAGCATTCAGAGTGTTTTGTTTTATATTTATAGCAAGTAAAATCATTTAAACAAGTTTTAATACCTGGAATTTGTTTCTGACCTGTTTTGTGAGTCGTTTGAGCAATAGGGATGATCCAATCATCTGTGAATAAGGTATATTTTTAACTAAAAGAGGGATGACAACTAGATACATGTAGCAAAAAATCTCTGCTAAAGGGCTTACAGTACAAAGTGGTGTTAACAGTACCATCAAGCAATTATGTCACTGAAACATCCAATAATTCAATGTTAAATAAATTGTATTTAGTACTAAATCTAAGTCTCATGTCATTGTCATTAAGATAATGATTAAACAATTTGATTTAATTGACACTTCCATCGCAAAATCCCACACATCATTCAAACAGCATCTCCAAATAAGCAAGTGCAAATTAAAATTATTATGGATCATATCATAAATAAACACAATTTCAAAATAACCAACATACCAGTCCACATAAATGGGTGCAAATGTAGCATCCATAGCAGTACCTCATGAATCTAAAAAACACTTGCTTCAAATGTATGGCATTCATTTCCAGGACAATGGATATAATAGTTAAAAAACTCACTAAACTGAGTGGGATACAACCCACTCCTATCAAGCCAATATCTCATAGCTTCTGTTGACTTATAATGGGGTATAGAGATATACAAACTTTTAATATCAGAAGTGTATAACCAAGTAGTATTTGATACTCAAACATCATCCATTAGCAATAAAAAACAGTGGTATAACTCAATCTATTCCAAATGTGAACCAAAAGAAAAAATTCCAGAAAGTTCAGAAATGGAGTCAGTAAGTGAATCCATCCCAGAAATAATGGTCTACCTGGAAATTGATTGATCTGTTTATGTATTTTAGGTAATAATACAACCTTTGGGTTGCTGGATATTTAAGCACAAGTTGATTCTTAACCTTTACAGATATTACATTACTGTTCATAAAGGAGTCAATAGATTTCTTGAACATACTTGTTGGATCCAGTTCCAAATACATATATTTTTGTAAATCATTTATTTGTTTATAAGCTTCCAACTTGTAGTCTTTTTTGGCCCACAACACAGCATTCCCACCCTTGTCTGCATTGCTAATCACCATATTTTGTTGGCTTTTTAAATCTTCTAAAGCCATTTTCTCCTCAAACAAGATTACAACCAAAATTCAAAAAAACTCCATCTGATTAGTATATAAAGCATGTAAGACTATTCAAAAGTTTTTTCTACAGGGTGGTAGGGTGGATGAAAATTAGATTTTTTTAGATTTAAACTGTCTGTCAATCTTTCTTAACTGTTCATCATCATTATTTTAGAGTGGTACCAGTATTTCAATTCAAAAGTCTGGAAGAAGACTTGATATCCTGGACCAGATCCAGTTTGCTAACAAGTGAACTAGGAACCAAATTAAGTCCCTTATTCAACAAAGATGTAGTTTTCTCATTAAAACCAGTCAAATCAATAAAGAAATGTTCATTTTCTAAAATTTGGTTGACATCTCCTGGAAACTGGATATAATTACTGCTTCCAGTCCTGGCCTTACAATGTTTATGTCCATCTTGTTTGTAAAACTTAAACTTGGAAAAGTCTTTTTGGATTTCTGGGATGTCTCAAAATCAGTGTCAGTATTAAATAGTACTGAGGATTCAGAAGAGACATCTGATTGATGCAAAAAAAATTGATAAAAAATTAGTTTTCTTTTATTCTTTGTTTTAACTTTGTCCACATTGTTCACATTACTATTACTCACAAAGCACACTGTCTTCTGAGATTTCAGTTTAATAAACACTTCTCCTGATTCATAATTTTTAGGGTTACACTTAAGCTTCTCGAGTTTAAGAGATTCTAACCCAAAGTTAATTAAAAGTATTTGACCAGCCAGGGATGCATTTAAAGATTTGAATGAAGCATGGTCACAAAATATATTAACCTGAGCAACATCTTTATTGACAACTTCTTTTAAACTAGCAATAATCTGTTCATAAAAATTAATCAAACAGGATATGTTTAACTTCATGTCTCTGGTGCCTGTCTCTCTTCTTCTTCCTGCTCTTATGAAGTCTGAGTGCTTCTACAGGGTCACCTTCCATAAGTACCTTTACAGGTACACTTCATCAGATCCAGATATAGTGTCTCTGGATCCCAGCAATAGCTCAGCTCCAACCAGGAATCACATTTCCTATGACAAAGAAAGTAGAGCAGTCAACAGCTTTAGAAAAAAAAGTGTGAATCTCAGCTATCCTTTCCTTTATAGCCGTAAGCTGCTAGTCCCACATGCTTAACTACCAGCAATCCATGTTGGAAAAGGTGAAGGCAAATAGAGAGGGGATTGTAGATAAGAATCTGAGGCTATGGGTGCTGGACCTTTGTGACCTCTCTTTTCAGGTGACCAAGCACTCTAATAAATGTGGCTATAAGGCTATGAATGTGTCATGCAGGGCAGCAGCTACTGGGTCTGTAATTGGCCAATATGTCTGGCTGAGGATCTTACCCCTGCCAGACAACTTTATTGCAGAGGTCCTTTAATGTTCCTTTAAACAAAGACCTCCTGTTTAGATCTCTTTCTCAGGAGGAGAAGGGTAGAACTATCCAGTCTGTAAGGAAGATTTTTTAGACTTGAGTGGTAAGATGTGGAAGAGGGACTTAACCAGCAAAGACTTGACTTTCTTACTCTAAACATGACAGTGCTTAACCTGGAAAAGGGAAGAAGAAGAACTTTAGGAGAGAATCGCAAGTGAGATACAAAGAAATGTCTGAAGACCCTCAGGGCTAGGGCTGCCAGAGGGAACAACCATGACCCAGTCAGACTGCCTCCTCCACAAGCCAACCCTAATCCATTCCCCTTTCCTCTTCTGCCCTACTCCCCCCTCAGAAAAAAGTTGGAGGTCACTTGTTTTTTAAGGAGTTGGGAGGTAATCACTCTGGATCAACTGGTGCTAAATATCAAAAGAAATGATATGGATTGCGAATTCTAGATTTTACATGGAGGCACCCCTACAATTCACAAGCAACTGCCCCTCTTTCCAGAAGTAATACAAGACAAAGTCTGTTCAGAAGCAATAGAAAGTGTCCTCCTGGGGAGGAGGGGCTAAGTGTTTTATTAAAGTCTTCCTAGTTCTAAGGATGGAAAGTCCATAGAGACATATTCTAGACCTCTCCTGTCTTAGCAAATTCCTTTGGGTTCTAAAATTCAAAATGCTTAACCTTCAAATTCTGATATGAAGCTGTCTTCAAGAAAATACCTGAAGTTTGCTAAAGGTGGGCAATACTTTAGTTCACCTTTTTAGCCTTTGACTTGTCCACTGTGCCAAGTATCTTCACAATGTGTCTGATTTTCCTGATTGCATTTTTCAGGACAAAGGGTATATATCTGCTACTTAGATGACTTTCTTGATCTTGCCAGAGTCCCACCAGGATATCCTTTATGCACTGGAATTCATCTATAGATGCTTTAGGAACATGGGACCCACAACCATCATGGAAAATACATGTGTGGATCCCTTTGAAAAACTAATGTTCCTGTGGATGATCCTAGATACCTGTATATGGGCAATCACATTCAGGAGGAGGAGTGAGGTTTTAAGGGAAGGCAAAAACTGACCACATCATGTAATACTGGAGTGAATGAAAATTGTTAAAAAAAGAAATGTACAAGTATACTGCATGAAAATAATGAAACTGACACTAAGCTTGTTTTCTTTTTTTATTAATGTATGTGTATCTGTGTCATTATGTAAATTGTAATTTAATAAATATATTTAAAAAATGATCCACTTGACCAAACACTTTCAAGATATTCTATAGCAAACAAATTATAGCCAGGGAGTTCTCAGGCTGCAGAGCTTCAAGGCATTTTGCATTATAATAGTTACCATATTACACATGAGGAAACTCCAGTGATACTTAAGAAACAGATGGTGTCAGTACACCCACCCACTACAGTCCAAGATCTCTCCTCTTCCCCACAAAACAGTGATCTCATAGTGGATTTAGCAGTGTGCTCAGAATTAGAGAATGTCTTTCAGGACACCTGCGTACAGTGACTAAACACAGACCTTGCTTGTGGGAGAGGCACATCCGTGAGGCCTCCAGGTACAAGGAATTTGGGAGGACAACATAAGGAAAATCACAATAAACAAGTAGATGATGGCTGTCATCCTTGCCTTGAATGCCTTCTCCAGTTCTCCACAGCAGTGTGCGTTGCAGGTGATGACACACAGTGCAAACAACCATGATGTGATGCATCAAAAAGAGGGAAGAGATTCACTTTCACTTGCTATCCATGCTGGCCATGCAAGCCTGGGACATAGCTTTGAAAAGAGTGGGTAACACTGACTTTAACCTATGCCCTGAAAAGCAGACTCTTTTAGCAGACAGGCCAAGCAGACCTCAAGCAGCTCCCCACAAATGGATGCTAAACAGGATGTCTTTTTGGATCTGATCAGGTTGTGGAGTACATCTAAGATAGACTTGTTTGCCAAATATCTGAGCAACAAACTAAGAAAGTTCTGTCACAGGATATCAACTCCAAAAGCAATGTCTTCTTTCTGAATTTTACATGTCTATTCCTTTACACTTTTCTTTCATTTTCCTAAGAAGAAAAGTTCAGGAATGCCTTTGTGTAGTTCTGAAGTACTTTATTTTTCTCGTTCTGCTTGAGTGTGCACTTCTCTTTATTTCTAAAGGATGTTCCTTCCTTCACTTAACGGTTGCACTCCTGCCCCTATGAAAGGCATGCAGACTTCCTGACTCAAAACAGGACTTCACTGATACACCTTCACCTGTCCACTCTAAGACTGACAGTGTGGATGGTCTTGCCCTGATTCCAGATAGGCAGAAGGATTGTGAGGGTGTGCTAAATGTAATGAAGGCAGCTAGGAAATGTAACACAAGAAAGGCATAGCTATCTTAATGGAAAATATTCTCCTTCTGGTGTCACTTCTGGGACAGTGACCAAAAAACGTTTAAAGTGATGTGGTCCAGGAATATCACAGACCACTTCAAATCAGATTTAGTAGGCACCTCCATAAAACTGCATGCTTCTGCTGTTTCAGTCTGTCTTCCTATATATTATAGGATCAAAGGTGGTTACTAGGCTAACGATCCTGGGGCCCTTACAAGCCTAGCCAAGTTCAATCCGTGTTCTCAAGATGTCTGGATCAAGCAGACACTAAAATCAGCACCTATTGCCCCTGTCCAAGAGGGTCACAGGTGGAAACCCTGGGGTGAATTTCCAGTTACCCATCCAATCATCCAAATTACGCTTAAATAGGGCCAATGAGGGGCTCTGTTTAACATGAATAGGAAGCTTGTTCCACAGGTAGGGCAACCTCTGTGAGACAAATCTGTCTCTCCAGCAAGGTCTGTTGATGTCACATACCAGGTTAGGTTCCTTTCATTGAGTGACCCATGTGCCATTTGACTTGAGATGTGCAGCATTTCCATTAAAGCTCGGTCAGAGATTGCTCTATATGCAAGGCACAGGTTGCTTCTGAACAGTTTGTATGACACAGAGTAAAGTAACAATGATTTCAAAAATATAGAATGTTCCTGAAAAAATATTTTGTATTTAATCTTACCAAAAATGAGTGGAGAGTTTTACTTTTTCACAAATCAGTAACACAAAATTAATTCTGTAGTAAGGTTAAGAATATGCAATGGGACACTTTTTATTGGGCCCGTTTGGCCGTTAAGGCCCTTTACACCAGCATTAGGACTAGATTTGGTTTAGAGGCTATTTATGATATTTTTGGAAGGCCCACGCACTTCATTATTATTTCCATTGTTAGAATTTGCTTTGACTCATACTATTTTTTGTTTAAGATAAGATATTTTTGAAAAAAGAGGGACTGCAATGGGGTGCAAATTTGCTTTACTACTTACTTATTATTTATTATTTATTTTTTTTTGACTTTTCTGTCTGTATAGGTTGGAATTTTTTCAAAAAAATACTGTACTTATATATAGATATATTGATGATTTGCTGTGCTGGTAACATTATGGTAGTAAGTACTTGCTATTTCTCACCCTTTTCTGAAAGATATAGTAGTTTTCCCGAGTAACAATGATTTCAGTCTGTCTGCATAAGAAAGCTCTTGAAGACCCTGAATTTTCTTTGTCAGAAACCTTTGTGGTCTCTAAAATTGCTGCATGTGTTTGGAAAGGAGTATACCAAATGGAGCATTGTACTCTATTATTGGCCTGATGAGGGAAGAGTAAAGGGGGTTATAACCTCTTTTTTTCTGGAGGCAATGTCCTTACTTATGAGATGAGCAATATAAAATGCCCTTCTTACCACTGTGGAGACATGGTGATTGAAGTTAAGATTACTGTAAACATGTGTGTCCAGATCTCTCACCACTGACTGTGTGCTTAGGGTATTGCTATTGATGTGGTAGTTTGCAAGAACATCACCCTTGCCAAGGGGGATGATAATGCATTTTTCTGCATTAAGTTTAAGATCATGACTTTGGCACCAGCCATTAGTCTGCATAAGACCTTCTTGCAGGATGTTGACATTGCTAGGGATTTCAGTGATCACTCCCAGTTTGCAGTCACCTGCAAACTTTGTCAGACACAGTCCTTTCATTTTAGCCTGTACTTCAGAGAACTAGATTCTGAACAGTAGGGGGTCCCAGAACTGATCCTTGTGGAACACCACTGGTTACAGGTCAGCTGGAGGAGGTGGAGTCCCCTATTTTAACCATATGTGTTCTGTTAGTGAGCCAGTTTGCAACCCACCTGACAGTATATGGGTTGATACCGAGCAGGGTGAGTTCATCAATGATGCCTAAGTGAGGGATTGTGTCAAAGGCCTTGGCTAAGTCTAGGTAGGCCATATGCAGAGATTTGCCCTTGTCTAGGGCTTTGGTGACTGTCTCGAAGAAGTGCATCAAGTTTAACAGGCATGATCTCCCCTTGACAAAGCCAAACTGGGTGGGGTCGAGCATTTGGAGATTTCCTATATTTTTGTTAAAAAGATCCACAATGATTCTTTCTATGGCCTTGCAGATAAGGCTGGTCAGGCTAATGGGTCTACAATTCCCAGGGTCTGTGGATGTACCCCCTTTGTGCACAGGGATGACAGTAGTCCATTCTGCTGGGACGAAGCCAGTGCTTAGGCTGTGATTGAAAAGCATGCCCAATGGTGATGCTAATTCCTATTTTAACCCACATTTATACTTCAGATCTTCAGTAAAATGGTTCATAAAGTGAGTCATTCCCATGCTGAAGCAATTTTCTTTCTAGGTGATCTGATGTGAATGACTCACTTTAGGAACCATTTTACTGAAGTAAGTCATTCACATGCTGGAGCAATTTTCTTTACAGGTGACCCAATGCGAATAACTCCCTTTAGGAACCATTTTCTTTCTAGGCGATCCAATGTGAATGACTCATTTCAGTAAAATGGTTGCTAAAGTGAGTGATTCACATCAGATCACCTAGAAAGAAAACTGTTCCAACATGGGAATTTCAACTAATATTAAAGAACTTACCCTGGCTCCTTTTAAACCAGCTGCTTCATCCTCCTTCCAATAACTGTCTTGGATGACACTGTTTTAGGAGACTGTTACCTTGGCTAGAAGAATTTCTGACCTGGAAGCCCTGATGTGCAAAATAACGTATCTGGTCTTTCACCAGGACAGAAAATCCTTGTATACCAACTTTCCCTTTATACCTAAGGTGGTATCAGAAATTACCTTAAAGCAGGTTATCCAGTTTCCATTTTCCCCAAAGCCCCCAAATGTAGGAGAATGGACCCTGTGTTCCCTTTATGTGCATACATAGGTGATATCACATTCATAGCACAAAGGAATCTAGAAAATCTGATAAGTATTTGTCTGTTTTGCAAAGAAAAAGGAGACAGACTGGATTGCAAGCAAACTTTATCTAAATAGTTAGCTCACCACATTTTCTTTTGTTACACCATGGCAAACCAAATGCAGGCCAGATAAGGGCACCCACTATTAGAGCTACCAAGACCATCATGGCCTTCCTGAGGGGTTAACTACCCAAGCTGTAATAGAGGCAGTGTTGTAGTCATCTGTCCACACCTGTTCCAAACATTACAATTTAGGTTTGGCCTCTAGTGTCAAGGCAGGGTTTGCTTATCCAAGTCTCTGTTTACCACCTGGAGAGGGGGACTGGGGTCCTCTGGGTGGTGGACTTACAGGAGCTACCACTGTGCCATCTGGTCCACTGTGGCACTGGCACTAGGATCCTCTCCTAATCTTTGTGGGAGCAATAAAAATCTGAAGATTGTGTCAGACAGCTTACCCTTTAAACCTCTGATGTACTGATACCATTAGATGGAGAGTGTTGGCCGAAGCCCTGGGTCACATTAAAGCTCTGGAAGTCAGGCTGGCCTTGGGCTTCTACATACAGGATATCCCAAATGTGAGGAATATAACAGTGTATCTACACAAACATCTACATTTTTGCTAAGCTCCTAACACAACTGTACTTTATGGTAAGCTTTCATGCAATTGTAGTTTGAGTAGAAACCAGAGCAGAGAGACTTTCATATCCAGGCTACGCATAATTCACTTTCTGCTTTCACCAGAAAATAGACACATAGCTGGTAAGTGCTTTAAGGAAGGAAGGGATTGCAGTGCTAGAATTTGAGTAAATTGTTAGCTGCATCATTTCTTGCCCTCTTGAAGTGTACTTGCCTTTTATAGTGTGGTGTGGAGGAGGGGAGGTTCCCTCTACTACTGATGTGACTGTTTCAGGAATATGCATTGCAGAGATGTGATGCTTGGTTGTCATTGGCACATATTTGTCAACTATTGTCTGGATTCTGTCTCTGTTACTGTTGTAGTTCAGTAATCATCCTTCAGAACTTTGGACTAGCCTCAGACTCCTTCCACTTGTGGATTTTTGCTTAAGGTAGCATCCTTATGGGAGGATGACTTTTTTGCTCCATCCCTCTTCACCTCTAAACTAAGACAACACAGTATCTCCCATTTATCTCCCTTTTATGCAGTGGTAACACTGCCGCAGAATGGCCATCATGAACACAGACATGTAAAAATTTTTCTTATGCCTTATCTCTTCCCCTGTATATGTCTGCTAATTCAAAAGGGTTTGGTTTCCAGTAGGCTGCTGCAAGGGCTTGCTGTCACTTCATTCCCCCTCTTATTCTATAATTCCTGTCTTAGAAATACATACCTATTTGTCACCAGGTTTCAGTGTGGATTGTAGGCAATCTACATTCCAAGACACATGCCCCCAAATTCTCTTTGCAGAAGTGAGATGTGTTTTCCTTATTCTTCCTCCCACTGTATCTGTCTTGTCTAGTACAGATGTAGTTAATAAAACACAGTTTCCTTGGAACATAGTCAAGGCTTCATCCTTTCACCTACTATTGAGACTTACTTGCATATGGGTTAATCTGCTAAGACATAAGAGGTGTGCTAGGTAACTTCTAAGGCTTGTCACAGATGCTAGGGCTACCTTGAAAATTCCTTTCCTAAGCTGCCAGCCCTCTCCTCCTCTCACTATATAATGCACTCACTTCCAGTTTTTTCCTAATTCAGTAAATTCAAAAGGAAAGTTCAAGAATGCCTTTTGTATAGTTTTAAAGTAATTTGTTCTAGTCTGCAACATAACACTGGATTTTTGCCTGTCTGCTTAAGTTACTTAGTGTCATCAAAAAAAGGTCCTAAATTTATTTATAAGACTTATCACTCTGGCAAAGATTGCGTGATTTTCTCCCTTTACATCTTTTTTGTGTCCTCAAGTACAAAGAGCATGGTTCCCAGACTGGAAGTGTCTTAAAAAGCCTTGGGAGTTAGGACTTCAGAGTTATTAAGACTATTATAACTCTTGATCATCCACAATGCAGTGTCCCCTTGAGACTAAGCATCTGAGTCATCCTCTGTCCTCCTTTTCTTAGATAATCGGGATCAGTGGAGCATACCTCCGAGTCATTAAACCCTAGGCATTTCTCTAAGGCATTGCTTCAGACTTCTGTATTTGCATTAATTAATAATTGCAAATCCATAAATCTTACATAATAGACAGCACAACTGCATTGATAATTAAACCCATCTACTGTAGTTAAAGAGGTAACAATGCTCATGTTCTCTTAACATTATCATAGTTTTCATGTTTCTGTCAATCTCTTTGGAGCCAAGCAACATAGAACTGTATAGCCTCATGGAATATCATAGCTGGATGAACATAATGCTACTTGACATTGTTTAGCTTGACTGGTTACTGAGATTATAAACTGTTTACAAAATATTTAATAAATATTTACTGTTTATGACAATCCAGCTTAAGACCTACAATCTGATGGCTGCTACTGCTGTAAATATTAATTTGTGCCAGACAGTTTTGCATTTATATTTTAGTAACTCTTATGTTATAGAAATATTGAGCATTTGAACTGTGAAGATAGGACATGATCTTGCCAAAAAGCTCCAGATACAAGTTACTTAGACATGAAGTCTGGAGCTGAAGGCTGTTGGCTAGGGGGAATTTTGTTCATTGTGTTCTGTGTGAAATTTAGAAAGATTCCTTCTTGCATCAGCAGAGTTGTTAGTTTTTTCTCATTGCTAACTACTTTAACATGATGTTGAGCTGTTTGCAGTTGCAAGCAATTAATCTTGAGAGTTCTGAACATTTTCTTTTGCTGAGGAAAATGCAAAATTTAAAGGTACAATATCAAGCAGTTCAGTACAAAATGAAGTCTGAAATTATGGGAAGTGAATATGAGATAGCAGCTTTCCCATCAACCGTAATACTTTATTACTAGTATTTAATAGAACAGTGCACAGTTTCATTCTATTTAAAGATAGCCAGTGCACTTTTTCTTAGGGCAAAAAGTTAATGGGCCAGATTCAATAAAGCCTACAATAAGTGTACACTAACTGTACACTACATGTACATGATATGTATTTAAGAACACCCTTTTCACATTGTTTGTGCTTTCTAGTCACTCTGAAAGATAACACTAAGTGTACATGTAGTCTACATTTTGTGGCAATCTTTTTTAATCCCTGTCAATATTTAAAGCTGCAAGAATATCAGTAGGAAAACTAATATTAGGAGGAAGAAGGTGTGAGTTATGTTTATGTTCTTTGTTCACTCAGAACAGTGTACACTTAATGTAGGCATTACTGAATCCCAGGGAATGCTTTCTGAAAATATGCAAGCTGTTTTTCACATTTGTGAGGGGAGTAGTGCTAAAAAAATAAAGACAACAACCAGTCTGAGTATAAACACAGACTGTAACATGCGCTTTAGCATGTGTAACATTAATTTTAGATTAGATACTGTCTGTTGGTGCAGCTGTCAATTTGGGGCAATTTTTCCTATCTATAGGGTTAAACTTAATGTGTTAAAAAATGGAAACAGTTTTGTGTGGTTGTTCTAAGTTAATATTTGATGGTGTTGTTCTTAAAATGTATTTAGGTTTTTGTTTGAGGGTTTTCTTTAAAGCAAAAAATCTTGAAAATGTGGCATAGGTTCAAACAGAGATGAGAACAAACAACCATATAAATGATCAGCCTGCCAAACAATGTGCACAGATAAGACTAAGATTGGGAATACACATTCAAAAAACTGATGTGTAATAGGTGGAAAATAGCTTTCTAACATAATGGTTACTCTAGCCATACTATCTTGGAATGTAAATGGCCTTACAAGTACAGACAAAAAGGAGAGTATTAAATAATATTAATAAATGCACAGTGAAAATCATAATGCTGCAGAGACCTATCTAGAAAGAAAAGTGCATGTGAATTTGACAAAGAAAGGATTTCAGGATGGATATTTAATAGAATATCAGGGACAAAGGAAAAGGTAGTAAGAATATTGATTGCTAGATGGGCTTCAATAGTGATAGAATAGGAAAAAATACAATAGTGGTAGATTTGTGGTAGTAAGGGACTGTTGGCAAGGGAAGAGGATTATTCTAGCATGTATTTACATTCTATCAAAAATACTATTTTGAAGCTTAAGAACGTTTTGGGAGAAATAATCAGCTTCCAGCAGGGAATGTTACTTATAGATGGGGACTGAAACTTGATTTGAAAAAGTACAGATGTATCAAAGGGACCTAGAAAGAAAAATATAACAAAAGAAGGTATGTGGTTTGAGGAAATTTATGAAAGTATTTGGTATGCATGAATTCAGTAGCAGAAACTCAGACAGAATGCACATTTTATTTCCCAAGGTACAATAAGTGGGTTTGACTGGATAGACTTTATATTTCACTATATGCATGTCATTGAAATCTTTGATACACATCCAATAACTATTTCAGATCATGCACCAATATAAACTAAGATAAAAATACAAGGTAATGAAGTAATAATGAGGCACTGGTGCTTTCCAACCTACCTGTTAAAAAAAGAGAAATTCAAGGAATGGGCAGTGGAAAGTATTCAAGAGTTAATAGGGAACATAGTAGTTTCTTCTGAAGGGATAGCTAGTGAATCAGATAAAATGAGAATGGAGTTGGAAAATAGTGTAGAAATAAAAGAGAAAAATATGGTTAAGAAATAATATGATTTATCTAGACGTGTTGACAAACGTTAAAGTATTGCATAATAAGGGGAAATCTCACAAAACAAGAAGAGGAGCAACTGCAATGTGTTAAAATGAAAAGAAGGTAGTATTTGGATAACATACATGAGTTTAGAAAGATAACAACTCTAGAGCTTAATAACTTAGGCAACAGAAAGTAGAAAGCATTGTTACCAAACATAGGGAGACTGTGAAAAGAAAAATTACCAGAGATCCTGTAGAAGTATTACAGATATTTCAGAAATTTTATGAAAATTTGTATAAGCAGAGGAATGTGGAAACTAAGAAAGAGCACAAATGGAAATATTTATGGAAGACTTAACTATGCCAAGGTTAGAGGATGATGAGGCTCAACAGCTAATAGTTAAAGTAGGAGGATATGAGATAAAAATGGTGATGTATAATCAATCTAAAGGAAAGGGACCAGGGACAGATAGTATACCTATGGATGTTTGGAAATTAGGATGTAAAAAAGTTATAAAGTTCTGGAAGATTTTCTTTAATAGTATTTTTCAACTAAAACCTGAGTGCTGTAGCACTCCATGCAGGTAGGGTATAAACTGTAGCAACTGTCTTCTACAGTTTAAAAGAAGAAAGGAAGTTTTAATAAAATATGTTGAAACGAGAGTTGGGGCAGGGCACAGAAACTGGTTCTAAATGGCTGGGGCAGGAGGGAGAGGGATGTATCATGCATCTGGCCATCTGGTTGGTGTGCCAGTAGAATTTTTTTTTTGTGTGTTTCAATGGAAGGGTTGGGGGGTGAAGATCTAACTGCAATAAGCCAATCACTTTTATTCTTGCTCTTCTCTTGAAGAGCTGAGGGGGTGGAGTGCTGATTCTTAGTATCAACCCAGGATGCTGATTGAGCCAGCTACATTTCTGGTAGAATGTAAAGAAATACTGCTGTTATTGGTAGGACTTGATGCACAGAAAGCATTTAACAGAGTAAGCCTGGAATTTTATGAGTAGGGCAACAGAAGCATTTTCATTATCTGATACTATAATACGGTTAATTAGGAAGACAAATTGTACATTCAAAGATAGGATTTTAAGACACCTGTCAGTGGTTAGATTAAAGGACAAGAGAAATGCACTTTCCCTACATATATAGAAGAATCTAGGGCATCGATTTTCTTTTTTTGTGTTACAGCAGGTAAATGGGGATGGTAGAAAAGGTAATTTAATAAGCTACACTGAATACTGTGAGACTAGATGGATTATTGAGTTGAGTGCCAATAGGCACCCAAGTTTAAATGCTATGGTGCCTTTAAAACCTATTCTGAGTAGGCATAGACCATATGTTTTAAAATAATTGTTTTTAACTGATTTTAATTAATTGTTTTATTGATTCTGTATTGTGATTGGTGCAACTTTGTATAAATGTACTAAGAATTGGTGAATATTCTATGTCTGAAGAAGGGTTTTTATACCTGAAAGCGCTAACATCTTCTGTGGTTGAATAAATGTATATACGTTTTTAGCCTGGTGGTCTGTGGAACATTTTTACTTGTTTTGCAATTAGGAGGACTTATGAAGGATTGAAGGCAGGAATTAAAATGGAATGGTTCCTCTCCAATAAATTGTGTTTGAGAGAGAAACCAGGCAGGGTTGTCCTCTTTCCCCTTTTGTTATTTGCTTTATGTGTAAGAGCCACTGGCAAAGAAAATAAGAGACTCAGAAATTTAAGGTAAAGCTTTGGAACTGACTGTAAAACAACAAATAGAACTATTTGGGACTAAGTGTAGAAAATATAGGATGCTACACTTGGACAATGCATTTTTGGTCAAATCTATTACCTTACAACAGGTCCCTAAGGGACTAAGGATTTGGAAACTTCCTAATGGCATAGAACAAGGGACTCAAGCTTACAAAGAACTGATAGATCTGTTTAATAAGACAGGTCTACAAATGTTGGACATAATTGTAAAAAATAACATAAGATAAATATGCTTGAGAAGGAAATTGTTAAACGGGATGAAAGCATTGTGGGGGACTTGTTGTTTTGTCAAAATGTACAAGGATACAGGGATGTTTTAAGTAATATTAACAAATATGTAAAAAAAAGTATGCAAACAAAAAACAAGAATTTAGCTAGGGACATGGAGGACTATAAAAACAACCGGGCCTATGGGGTTCTTTAACACAGTCATGGAAACCATGTTGAAAGTGCCACAATTGATAATAACGATTATGCTAGTGGTGATGGTCAGCTGAACAATGGAGAGACAACATCTGGGGTTTTTTTTAGATGAATACCCGCCATTAAGGAGATCAGCTTGGCTACAGAACAAAAGGGAGGGGAATTCAACCACCCAACACTATGTCCCAGATATGAAATATCAGGGACAGAGACGGGTAAACAACCGTTGGAACAAACAATGGCACAATTACAACAACAATAGAAGGAGATATTAAGTGACATTGACATAGTTTTTGACTGTGTATCATGTGAAGTTTTACCAGATATTTCCACTACTACTATGGGTGATGTAGAAGTATGTTTAAACAATGAAAACTTGTTGTCACAGTGTAAAATCCTCACTAAATACAATTTTAAGGTTTACAACTATAGTGCCTTTGATATTAAAGAATCTCACCATGATCTATTGTCAAAAGGCTTTTCATTTATACCTAACTTTAGAACAAACATGGCTGATGTATTCACCAGTGTCAAAATGTTTGCAAGACAGCTTAATCTTGTCCTCTATTTCAAGGACAACCCTAGTGCTGCTAGTCATCAAAATAATGAAGGGTGTTTAAAAAGAAAAAGTGTTTTTATACCCCCATGTAATAAGGATGTGGCTATATTTGTAAATGTATGTGTGAAGGGAATCAAGAATATAATTAATACCAAATGGGGGGTAAACTATGTTTCAAATTTGTCTACACAAGCAAAGGATGCCTTGTCTGAGTTAGCAAAAAACAAAGATTTGAGAATTATGAAACCCGATAAGGGTGGTGGTGTGGTGATTATGTCCAAATTTGATTATATAGCTAAAATGCAGGAAATATTGGTCAACCACACCACTTATCAAAGGATATCTATTAACGAACTGCATATAGCATACCGCAAAATTGATTTATTCTTACTTGATGTTTTATTCCAAGGAGCACTGACTGAGACAGAATTTAATTTTTTAAATGTGGAACACCCAGTCACACCTGTTATTTTTGGTATCCTGAAAATACAAAAAGGCACTAGAGATCCCCCTTTTAGAGCTATAGTTTCGTCCCAAGGTTCTAAGACTGAAACCTTGGCTGCTTTTGTGGATGACGGGATTCAGAAGGCTGTGGCTGGGGTTCCACATATTTTGAAAGATTCTTGGCATTGCCTCCATAGACCTGACAAGATAACAGGTCAGGGTACAGAATGGTCCTTCCCAACTATAGATGTCATCAATTTATTTACAGTAATTCCTCAAGATGTAGGGGTTGAATATTTCACCCAAAGTTTGGTAAAAAGTGGTAAATGAAATGCTGCTAAAATAAATGTGATAACATCAAGTATGGAAATAGTGTTAAAGAGCAATTTTGTGACATTTGAAGGTGAAATGTTTCAGCAAATTTCAGGTGTGGCAATGGGGCAAAATGTGCCCCCTGGATTTGCCAACCTGGTTCTTCTGCATTGGGAAGAAATTTATGTATTTGGTTCACCATATCAATACAGAATTGCTCTTTACAATAGATTTTTAGATGATATACTCATTTTGTGGAAGGGAAGTGAGGATGATGCCAAGTCCTTTGTTGAATACCTAAATAGTACCACTACTTTTTTCAAATTTACTAGTAAATGGAATAATAATGAGATAGAATTTCTGAATATTAAACTGACTAAATCAGCAAATATTTTACACAGTAATATTCTTAGGAAGAAGTCCCATAGTAATTCTTTGTTACATTATAATAGTTGCCACCCTCAACACCAAAAAAGAGGAATAGTAAAGGGCCAGATGGTAAGACTTTCTAGATTGGTGAGTGATGATGACACTTGTAATAAGGAAGTGTATACCTTAATTGGCTTTTTTCTGGACAGGGGATACCCATTAAAGTTGTTAAAAATTAGAAATGAAGTTCTGGAAAAAAGGAAGATTAGATAACCCATTTTAAGGGGTAACAACACAAATATGGTTAAGAAGGATAACACCCTTGAAGGCAAGGTATTAATTTTGAAATACAATAGTCAAACGTCTAGTGTTGTTGAAGTGGTGAGCAAAACATGGGACATAATATTTAATGAAACTTGGAGGAATGATTTAGGAAGTTTCCCCAAAATAATATACTCAAGGGGAAAGAACATCAAAGAAATTTTGGAAGGAAATAGAATTATATATAAGTGTTCCAGGATGCATAAGTGTGGAACTTTTAAATTTTGTAGGTTCATTAATGAAGGACCTTATGTAGTGGTGACTAACTATTTTAAGACCATAGGGTGCCCTGATAGGTGCAGTTGCAACACACAAAACTTGGTATATATTGCCACCTGTGTTAGTTGCAATGCATTCTATGTGGACAAAACTGTCCGTAAGTTAAAGGACAGGATTGCAGAACATCTGAGGGCCATTAAAAATCATGATACACATAATGCATTGTATATGCATAGCACACACTGTATAGACTTCTAGAAATGTATTTTCTTTGTGATTGATAGAGTGGGATTTCTTGAAAGAGGTGGCGATGTTAGGTTAAGGGTGGAATTATTGGAATATAAATGGCAAATAATTTTGGATGCAACAACTCCACCAGGCCTGAATGAATAGATTTCCTTAAAGCCTGTTTTGAAGGACAGGGCTAACAGAATTTATTATAAATAGGCGAACATTAGGTATATTTTTATATAAATTTGTTCTATCAAGTTGTTTACAACATCAACAATTTTTCAAAAACTTCTCAGTATTTTATTTATTTATATGTACTTTCTATGTGGACTTTTGAGAGATGTTAGTACAATATATCATTGACAGGATGCTTTTCCAACTAATTTTAAAATTTGTTAGGGTATGTATATACACATTTTCTACTGTGCATGGACATATTCAGTTGTTCAAACTTTTATAATTATTGTATAATTGTTTAATAATGTTCTTTATTGGATAACTGAATGACTGCTTGAGTATTTAATATATGGTATGGATGTTTTTCACTCACTCTGAAGAAGCCATTTGTAATGGTGAAAGCGCTTAGTTAGTGAATTTGGATGCACTTGGATTAAAAACTTCTGCCTAGAGCCTTGGACGTGGTTCCTTTTTGTTTTTCACTAGTTTTGTACCCAGTGGGTATTTTCTTTTTGTAATTTAATAAGCTACACTGAATACTGTGAGGCTAGATGGATTATTGAGTTGGGTGCCAATAGGCACCCAGGTTTAAATGCTGTGGTACCTTAAAAACCTATTCTGAGTAGGCGTAGACCATATGTTTTAAAATAATTGTTTTTAACTGATTTTAATTAATTGTTTTATTGAGTCTGTATTGTGATTGGTGCAACTTTGTATAAATGTACTAAGAATTGGTGAATATTTTATGTCTGAAGAAGGGTTTTTATACCTGAAAGCGCTAACATCTTCTGTGGTTGAATAAATATATATACGTTTTTAGCCTGGTGGTCTGTGGAACATTTTTACTTGTTTTGCAATTCATAGTTTCATAGTAGTTTCATAGTAGTGTACTAGGCTATCTGCCCGGGGGCATTTATAAGCCTAGCCAACAGTGATGTGGCTTACGCCACCCCATACTATATAGTTGCGCCTCTCTAGTAGTGACAGTTGTGGGACCCCATTATTTAGTAAACTATACCTGTGTCTAGTAGTGACATTGAGGTGACTCCCGGGGTAAACTTGCGATCTCCCATCCATGCATCGAGATTTTTCTTGAACAGTGCCAATGAAGGGCTCTGTCTCACATGAACTCGGATTTTGTTCCAGAGTATGGGTAACCTCTGTGTTATGAATCTATCCCTCCAGCATGTCCTATTCATATTTGTGCAGAGGTTGAAATCTTTAGCTCGCGTGGTTCTGGTGGATTTGGATTTTTGAGATGGAGCATGTCCATCAATTCCTGGTTGGACATGGCCCTATATGTTAGGCACAAATCACCTCTGAGCAGGCGGTATGCTACTGAATAGAGCTGGAGTTTCTTTAATCTAGCTGGATAAGGCACATGTTTGAGACCTATGATCCTCTTGGTGAGGTACTTCTGGGGTCTTTCCAGTTGTTGCATGTGCGGGTGAGATACATCCCAAATGGAGCATTATATTCAATCATGGGCCTGACAAGGGAGGAATATAGAGGTACAATGACCTCCTTTGATCTGGATGAGAATCCCTTCATGATGAGATGGGCAAGGTAGAATGTCTTTCTGACCACTTTGGCAACATGGTTGTCAAAGGAGAGGTCATTATCGACTTGAGTCCCCAGGTCTCTGATTACTTCTTCCGTATTCAGTGGGTTATTGTCTACGTGATAATTTGTGGATACTTTGTTTTTCCCAAAGGGGATGACTATACATTTTTTGGCGTTAAGTTTGAGGCCATGATTCCGGCACCAGTTGTCCGTTTCAGTGAGACCTTTCTGTAGGATGTGTATGTCAGCAGGTGAATCAACTATGGCACCCAGTTTGCAGTCATCTGCAAACTTTGTCAGCCATAATCCTCCCATATTTGCTTTCACATCTGAGAAGTAAATGCCGAATAAGAGTGGACCCAAAACTGAGCCCTGTGGGACACCACTCGTGACTGGTTTTGAGTCTGACATGGCTCCAGCAATTTTAACCTTATGGGTTCTGTTTTTTAGCCAGTTTGCTACCCATCTTGTGACATATGGATTTACATTTAGGCTGCTGAGCTTGTCAATGATGCCAGAGTGTGGTATCGTGTCAAAGGCCTTAGCCAAGTCCAATTAGGAGGACTTATGAAGGATTGAAGGCAGGAATAAAAACGGAAGGGTTCCTCTCCAATAAATTGTGTTTGAGAGAGAAACCAGGCAGGGTTGTCCTCTTTCCCCTTTTGTTATTTGCTTTATGTGTAAGAGCCACTGGCAAAGAAAATAAGGGAGTCAGAAATTAAAGGATATCATTTGTAAGAAAATAAGGGACTCTAACAATATAATTGTTATGGTAATCAAGAAAAGCTAGCTTTATTTGCAGATGATATTATATTGTACTTGATAAGTCCAAAAAATGACATTTTGGTGTTGTGGAACATTTTGTTTGAGACAGCTTTCTTTTTGAGATAAAAATGTATGATGATTAAACAAAGCCTATAGCTGTAAATTATGTACCAACACATGAAATGGTTCAGTGACATAAATAATTTCATGGGACATGATAAGATGAAGTATTCTGGAATACAGATTAAAAGGGCTTCTGTTATGGCAGCTAAAGATATACATTAAGAGACTAAACAAAAGATAATACAAAACTGAGAAAGTGGAAGCTCTTGTTAATGAATATAGATAGTATGATGCAAGCAGTGAAAATATTTTTAGTCCCTTTAGATGTTCATCGTGTTTCACTTGAAGGGGTATTTTACAGGCTCATATTCAGAACACAAACAGAAAGTTATAATTCAAACTGGAAAGGGATGATGATGAAGTAGGGAGGGGGGGTACAAGAAATAAGGAGCCAGTGGGATTTTGGGTGCAGATCCTTGAGGAAAATAACAACCACCACACAGAATATTATATTCATAAAGTTTCACAAAGTATTCAAAGAAACAAGCCAACATGAGAATGGAGAAAGGAAATTTTGTTATCAGGGATGACTGTAAGTTGGATAGAGAAAATAGACATTAGGGGACTGAAATCTGCTGGACAAAACTAGCAAAAGGAATTAAAGTTTTGGGACCAAATCACTAGAGATGGAAAAGTAACAGAGTAGGATGAGGCCAAGAAGAAGCTTAGACTGCAAGTTAGATACTGCCCTTACTACTAGGGATTGATATCAAAGTATAGGCAAAGGGAAAGAGGTGCCCTAAATGAAAAACGTGATCTGTTAGAGTTTCTAGCCAAATCTCAAATGGAAGCTGGTGTTAAAAAGGGGATAATTAGTGGGGCACATAAAATATTACATGATAACCATAAGAATCAATCAGAGGGGAATAGAAAAGATTGGGAAGCTAGACTGGAAAAGCAATTTACAACGGAACAATGGGAGGATGTGTGAATGGCTCCGAAGTATGCAGCAAAGTTCAGAAGGTTTAAGACATTTGCTTGGAAGTATTTGCATGGATATTTTTATACGCCAAGCAGACTTTAAAGAATTTTTCCTTAGATTGATAGCAAATGTTGGAGGTGTGATAGGAAAAAAGAGGTAACTAGGAACATATTTTTAGTGGGTATAATGAGCTTGCAAATTTTTAAAAGTTCCTACATAATATACTGTCAGAAATATTGGGAAGCAGATAGCTGGAGCTAAGGCAATGGCTGATTTGAGCTGGAACACACAATCAGAATTGCATGCACATAGTAAGGCCTTATTAAGTTTAATTCTATTGCTGCCAAAAAAATAACTCTAGAAAATGGAAATCAAAATCCAAACCAACTGTATTTGGTGTATATAATACTGTAAAAGAGGAGAAAAATGGAAATATGATCTTTAGGAAAGGGAATGGGCAAACTACATAGAAATAAATGGAAATTGTGGGGACAACTAATGCAAAATAATGTTCAGGAGAAGAAGAAATGTTTAAGGGAAGGCAGAAATTGAGTACTTTATGTAATGCTGGGGTAAATGAGAGTTATATAAAGTAAGAAAACATATATGTAATGTATATAAATAAAAAAAAATTAATATGGTTTGTTTTCTTTTCTATTAATGTATGTATGTCTATGTCTTAAGTGATAATTTAATAAATGTATTTTAAAAAATAAAAAATGATGTTGCATTCATATAATTAAGAAATGTAAACATTTTCAGTGATTGCATCTACAACCACAGCAATGCTGTTTTAGTGGAGTACTGTTATCTTTTAAACTTGTAGTGTACAGCTGTATGATGTAGACAATGGATAGTTCTAGACATTCTGGACTCTGAGCCAGAATGTTTCTGAGCAGTTCTGAGAAAAAAAAACAGTATCACTGAGTATACTGTATATAGAATATCATATGTATAACAACATTATATGCTAGGATTAGGATTACGTGGAGCAGACAAGCACCAGCTTAGGCATCCATGGTCAGCATTAGGCACATATGAAACCTATGGCGATGTAAACCCCAATTACATGTCTATGGGGGTACCCAGAAATGCCACAACTGCTTAAAGAAATAAAACATGTAGTAAAAGATAACATATTCTCCAATTATCTGCTTTTTCATAATCATGGAGTTTTCTGTGACCTGAAGAATAAATAAATGATTTTAACCCCTCCTCTTGCATAGTGACTGGACATAGCTAGATAATCTATCTCCTGTTACTATGTGAGATAAGCATTAAAGACTGGTTGTTCTGGACAGCTGATATCAGTGCTTACCCAATATATTACCAGAAGCAGAAACTCCAGATCTTTAAGGACAGTTTTTCTTTTGCATGTATTTTTTAAGTACTTGCTGGCCATCAGATATATATATTTGGCAGTGGCAGCAGTTCCCAGTGCCTATGGAAGCAATACATTATTTTTATTATTTATTACATCATCAAGGTTGGGGATGGGACAGGCATGGTAGTAACTGTGACAGTGGCAAGTTAAAATACATTAATGTCACCATTATTTCTTATTTTTTCTTTATCACCACACATCAGTGGTGATTGCTGGTGTGAGGAGGCAACCTCAGTGTATGTAAAACAAAAACACAGAAGGTGGGAGGAAGCAGTGTATGTGCTTTTTAACAAGAAACATCTTTATTGAATTATCACTTATAATGCATGTAATTATACATTTATATAAATGAAAACAAACCATATTGATATAGTTTCAGTTACAAACATTATACATCACATGTAAGCTTCTATACCATCATTGTCCATCAAACATTACACAGCTCATTCAATTCCTGCCTTCCATTAAACCTCATTCCTCCTCCAAAACATTATTATGCAAGTACAGTTGCAAAATTCACATTTTTTCTATGTAAATTGCTTCTTCCCTTTTCTAAAGATCTCGCTTCAAATTATTTTCTTCTGTTACTATATTCACTACTACTAGTAAGGCTGGTTTAGACTTTGATTTCCACTTTCTAGTAACTGCTTTTTCAGCAGCCACCAGAATTAAACTCAGCAAAGCCGTACTATGTCTAGGCAATTCAGATTCTGTATCATAGCTCAAAAAATAATTTCCTTTGTTACTGCAATATGCTCACCCAGTATTTCTGACAGAGTAGACTGCAGGGAATTTTTTAAATCTGCCAACTCATTATACTCCCAAAAATATTTTCCCAGTTATTTCTTTCTCCACCATCACACCTCCAACATTTGTAATCTACCCAAGGAGAAATTCTTTGGAGTTTGCTTGGGGAATAAAAATACTTATACAAACACTTCCAAGTAAAGGTCCTAAATCTTGTAGCTATTGGTGCATATTTGGAAGCTATACATATATCCTCCTATTGTTTCTTTGTGAATTGCCTATTCCATCTCTCTTCACAATTCTTTCTAACCTCCCTTGATTGATTCCTATAGTTATCATGCAATATTTTATATGCCGTAATTATACCTTTTTAACAGTAGCTTATGTTCTAGATTCTACTAAAAACTCTACAAGTACTGGTCTACTGTTCTTTCATTTAAGATATCCCCATTCCATTCTCTTTGCCTATACTCTGCCTTACCTATCAAGGACTGATATCAATCTCTAGCCTGCAGTCCAAATGTATTCTTGGCCTCTTATTGTATTACCTTTCTCTCTCTATTCATTTCCTCTTTGTCAGTTTTCTCCAGTAAATCCCAGTCCCCTCTTGCCTATTCTCTGCACCCCTAATTGCAGTAATCCCTATTGGCAGAATCTCTTTTCTCCATTCCCATGTTGGCTTAGTTCTTCGAATACTTTATGAATATAATATTCTATATGGTTATTGTTATTCTACTTAAAGATCTGCATCCAAAATCCAAGGCTCTTCTTATTTCGTGAGCTTTGTTTCATCATCTTCCCTTTCCACTTTTAATTATAGCTTTCTGCTTCTGCTATGTAGGAGCCTTAACAGTGTAGCAATGAAATACCCCTTCAAATCAGGTAATCCCAAATCACCTTGCTCTGTTGGAAAGATTAGCTTATCCCACTTGACTCTTCTACTTCCAGATAAAATCCTTCAACTCTTTATTAATTGCTATTCACAACTTCTCCTCTTGTTGATAAAAATATGCCTGACCTGTGTAAAAAACTAAAGGGACTAAAAATATTTTCACTGCATGTATCTTTCTATCCATATCCACAAAAAAGAGCTTCTAGTTTCTCACTTTTGCATTATCTTTTGTTTATTCTATTCCCACATATCCTTAGCTGCCATAATAGAATCTTTTTTAACCCGTACTCTTAAGTACTGCATTTTATCATGTCCCATAAATGTTTGTCTCCCCTCCACAAAACCACATTGATCCATATCTATCAATTTTGGCATCACATTTGCCATTCTCTGAGCCATTTTATAACCATGGTTTAGAATCAAAATCTACCTATATGAAGCTGGATCTGATTGGTCTTTATCATCTTTAGGTATTATAGCCACCACAGTTTTCTTCCATGATGCTGGTGCTTCTCCTCCTTTTAAAATACTGTTAAACAAAACCTTTTAAATATTTATTTATTTGTTCCCTCCTAGCTTTCAAACTACCACAGGAATACCATGTATTCCTGGTGACTTTCCTGTAGATTGGTTATACATCACCATTTTAATCCCATCTCCTCCTATCCTGTTAGTAATTGAGTCTCATCTACCTCTAACAGTGACATTTTTAATTCTTTAATAAACATTTCCAGTTGCACTTTTTCTGGGTTTACACATTTCTCTGCTTTATACAGATTTTCATAAAATGTCCAAAATAGCTCTAATACCGCTATAGAATCTCTGGTTATTTTCCTTGTTATAGACTACCTAAGCTTAGCAATAACCCTTTCTTCTTTCTGTTGCCTGAGCTATTGTGCTAAAAGATTTTGTACTCTAGAGTTATCAAAAACAATTGATTAACAGCAATCTTTCTAAACTCATACATATTATCCAGGTAGTCTCTTTAGCACTCTGCATTTGCACTTTTTATTGTTCTGTGAGATTCCCCCATTCTGCAATACTTTGACTTTTGTTTAGTCCCTCTAAATAATTCTTGATGATTCTTAACCATATCAGAGTGTGCATGTCCTAAACAAAAAGTTGAAATAACAATTACATCTTTCACTTTTTCACAATTAGTAAAAATATGCACAGAAAGTGGCTATCTTTTTTATGGGGCAAATGGGCTTTGTGTGAAAGCAACTGATCATAAGGCTGGCTTCTCTGGGGCACATCATGTGCAAGGTGTGGAGAAGGAAGTTGCAATAGATTACACTGTGTGTGTCTTACAGCAACAAGCTGAAATATTACTATTGCAATCATTATGTACATATAACCCAGCCACTGGGGATGCACAAGCCAGTGCATTTCTTTGTGCCGGTCCCAAGCCCGGATAAATGGGGAGGGTTGCGTCAGGAAGGGCATCCAGCCTAAAACTTCGCCAAAACATTTCATGCAGTCACCAAGAAAATTTTTTATACTGGATCAGTCGAGGCCCGGGTTAACAACGACCGCCACCAGTACTGTTAGCCTACAGGGTGCTGGCAGAAATTGGGCTACTGTTGGCCAAAGGAGGAGAAGAGGTGGAAGACATGGCCGAAGGCAGGAGGAGAGGAGAGAGGCTAGGACTGTGGTAGTGAGGGTCAGAACTTTGAATGTTGGCAGTGTGACTGGTATAGGGAGAGAGCTAGCTGATATGATGGACAGAAGGAAGGTTGGTATATTGTATGTGCAAGAGACCAGATGGAAGGGGAGTAAGGCTAGGTGTATCGGAGGTGGGTTCAAATTGTTTTATCATGATGTGGATGGGAGAAGAAATGGCGTAGGAGTTATTCTGAAGGAACAGTATGCTGAGAGTGTTTTGGAGGTGAAAAGAGTGTCAGATAGAGTGATGTTTATGAAGCTGGAAATTGATGGTGTAATGATGAATGTTGTTAGTGCGTATGCTACACAAGTTGGGTGTGCAATGGATGAGAAAGAAAAATTTTGGAGTGAATTGGATGAAGTGGTGATGACTGTACCCAAGGGTGAGAGAGTGTTGATTGGAGCAGATTTCAATGGGCATGTTGGTGAAGGGAACAGAGGGGATGAGGAAGTGATGGGTAGGTATGGTGTTAAACAAAGGAATGCAGAAGGTCAGATGGTAGTGGATTTTGCGATAAGGATGGACATGGCTGTGGTGAATACGTATTTTAACAAGAGGGAGGAGCACAGGGTGACATACAAGAGTGGAGGAAGATGCACACAGGTGGATTATATCTTATGTAGGAGGGCCAGTTTGAAGGAGATTGGAGACTGTAAAGTGGTGACCGGAGAAAGTGTCGTTAGGCAGCATAGGATAGTGGTTTGTAGGATGACGTTGGTTATCAAGAAGAGGAGGAGGAGGAGTGTGAGGGCAGCACCAAGGATCAAGTTGTGGAAATTGAAAAAGGATAATTGTGAGGTGGAGTTCAGGGATGAGTTAAGGCAGGCACTGGGTGGCAGTGAAGACTTACCAAATAGCTGGGTAATTACAGCAGAGCTAGTAAGGGAGACGGCTAGAAAGGTGCTTGGTATCACATCTGTACAGAGGAAGGACGACAAGGAGACATGGTGGTGGAATGAGGAAGTACAGGAGAGTATACAGAGAAAGAGGTTGGCAAAGAAGAAGTGAGATTGCCAGAGAGATGAAGAAAGTAGACAGGAGTATAAGGAGATGAGGTGCATGGCAAAGAAAGAGGTGGCGAAGGCTAAGGATAAGGCATATGAAGAGTTGTATGAAAGGTTGGACACTAAGGAGGGAGAAAAGGACCTGTACCGACTGGCTAGACAGAGGGACCGAGCTAGGAAAGATGTGCAGCAGGTAAAGGTGATAAAGGATAATGAGGGAAACATACTCACAAGCGAGGAGACTGTGTTGAGGAGATGGAAAGAGTACTTTGAGGGGTTGATGAATGAAGACAATGAGAGGGAGAGAAGGTTGGATGATGTAGGGATAGTAAATCATGAAGTACAATGGATTAGCAAGGAGGAAGTAAGGATAGCTATGAAGAGAATGAAGAATGGAAAGGCTGTTGGCCCAGATGACATACCTGTGGAAGCATGGAGGTGTTTAGGTGAAATGGCAGTGAAGTTTTTAACTAGATTGTTTAATGAAATCTTGGAAAGTGAGAGGATGCCTGAGGAATGGAGAAAAAGTGTTTTGGTACCGATTTTTAAGAATAAGGGTGATGTGCAGAGCTGTGGTAACTACAGAGGGATAAAATTGATCAGTCACAGCATGAAGTTATGGGAAAGAGTAGTGGAAGCAAGGTTTAGAAGGGGCGTGATGATTAGTGATCAGCAGTATGGTTTCATGCCAGGAAAGAGCACTACAGATGCGATCTTTGCTCTGAGAGTGTTGATGGAGAAGTACAGAGAATGTTGGAAGGAGTTGCATTGTGTTTTTGTAGACTTAGAGAAAGCATATGACAGGGTGCCTAGAGAGGAGATGTGGTATTGTATGAGGACGTCAGGAGTGTCAGAAAAGTATGTAAGAGTGGTACAGGATATGTACGAGGGTAGTGTGACAGCGGTGAGGTCTGCGGTGGGAGTGATGGATGCGTTTAAGGTGGAGGTGGGGTTACATCAAGGATCAGCTCTGAGCCCTTTTTTATTTGCAACAGTGATGGACAGGTTGACAGACGAGATCAGACAGGAGTCCCCGTGGACTATGATGTTTGCAGATGACATTGTGATCTGTAGTGAGAGTAGGGAACAGGTGGAGGAGACCCTGGAGAGATGGAGATATGCTCTAGAGAGAAGAGGAATGAAGGTCAGCAGGACTAAGACAGAATATATGTGTGTGAATGAGAGGGAGGATAGAGGAATGGTGAGGATGCAAGGAGTAGAGGTGGTGAAGGTGGATGAGTTTAAATACTTGGCGTCAATAGTTCAGAGTAATGGTGAGTGTGGAAGAGAGGTGAAGAAGAGAGTACAGGCAGGATGGAGTGGGTGGAGAAGAGTGGCAGGAGTGATTTGTGACAGGCAGTACCTATAAGAGTGAAAGGGAAGGTCTACAAGAGGGTAGTGAGACCAGCTATGTTATATGGGTTGGAGACAGTGGCATTGACAAAAAGGCAGGAGTCTGAGCTGGATGTGGCAGAATTAAAGATGTTAAGATTTGCACTGGGTGTGACGAGGGTGGACAGGATTAGGAATAAGTATATTAGAGGGTCAGCCCAGGTTGGAAGGTTTGAAGACAAAGCCAGAGAGGCACGATTACGTTGGTTTGGACATGTGCTGAGGAGGGATGCTGAGTATATTGAGAAAAAGATGCTAAGGATGAAGCTACCAGGTAACAGGAAAAGAGGAAGGCCTAAGATAAGGTTTATGGATGTGGTGAGAGAGGACATGCAGGTATTTGGTGTGACAGAGCACGATGCAGAGGAAAGGAAGAAATGGAAACAGGTGATCTGCTGTAGCGACCCCTAACGGGAACAGCCGAAAGAAGATGATGATGATGATGATATATATATATATATATATATATATATATATATATATATATATATATATATATATATATATATATATATATATATATATATATCTATATATATATATATATATATATGGGTCTACTTTGAAACATCTAAAACCCATAACATCTAATTTCATAACAGTGAGACCAGAACATCTAAAAACCAAAACATCTAAAACCGATAACATCGAATTTCATAACATCTAACACTACAAATCACAAGAAAATAACATCCACTCCACATATAATGACACCAAACTACCAAACATACTTTTTACTACATTTCTGCATGTGGGAGTGTCTTATTAGTTTTTATGTTAAAGGAGGAAGAGTATGTTCTTGTAGGAGTTTAAACAGTTGAGATCCTAGGTGCCAGTTTGTCCTTTTCAGTATTATACAGTGGTGTTGATTTTTTGGGGAATGTGTAATAAATCTACATATTTTGTTTCCTAGTATTTCAGTAGTTGTGGAGTGTTTAGTAGACGCTGCTGATGTAAAAGGGAGGCAGAATTTGAGTTGAAGGAGTAGGAATATTTCCTTACTGCATTGCAGACTTGGTGAAGAGTGAAAGGAAATGGAATATTTTATTTTTTACATGTAATATCAATATGCAGGTGAAAGCTGATTTGAGGGTCTAACCAGATACCAAGATATTTAAAAGAGGAGACTTACTCTAAGGGATGGTTGCTGTCATCATAAATTGTTAAAAGTTTTCATGGATCTGCTGAGATTTCTTTAGTACCAGAAACACATACACTTACTTTAGGATGCATTCGGTATGGGTTTTTTAGTAGTAATCGACTCACTGAGGTGATTAAAGTCAGATTATAGATCTTGCTGTAAGGTAGTTAGGGAGTGGTTGGAGTGGTAGAGGGCCATGTCATCTGCATGGAAGAGGATAGAAAGGTAAGGAAGATTGAGTGGAAGT